>NC_092758.1:77082637-77197637 GCF_047496795.1 Chiloscyllium punctatum | reverse complement strand
TCAAGGAGCTGAATAAACTCTCCATGGCAAGAAATGTGTGTTTTTGTTTAAAATCAGGTTAATGCCTTGTCTAGTTGGACACTGAAACGATTCTGGTCTCCAAATCCTGGGCTAATACCCAATTGGAAACTTGATTCGAACAGCCTTGGGCTCTCCCACCTCCTGATAGATCATCGTGAGTCATTTTAGTGGTATGTCAACGTAAAGAGGGTCTATCTTTACAATGTAAAGAGGTCAGGTGAATTGGCCATGCTAAATTGCCCGTAGTATTAGGTAAGGGGTAGATGTAGGGGTATGGGTGGGTTGCGCTTCGGCGGTTCGGTGTGGACTTGTTGGGCCGAAGGGCCTGTTTCCACACTGTAAGTAATCTAATCTAATCTTACACACAAAAAAAACCCGAAACACGATGGATGAAGGAAACCATTCAAAGGATATTTTGCCTCACGTTTTACAAGGTGGGGAAAGGGAGGGAGAGATCAAGGAAATGGAGAAAGAGGCAGAAGATGATGTATCAAGATGTAGAATGCAGTTTAACCACTAAGTAACCATTCTTCCCATTATTTTTTCATTTATTCATGAAACTGTCCATTTGTAATCTCTCTCTTTGAAATGCTTTTACTTTCCTCTCATCACTTTTTCACCCACTTCCTCCAATTCCTAAAGAAGTCAGGGTAAGTGAAAACAAAGACATACAAAGGGAGACCAATGTCCCCAACCATTGTGTCACTGAGTGATAGTATGAGGGTAAGGTAAGTACTTTCTCATCTGCATGATGGCCCCCCTCCCCAAACATCATCAAGAGGTTACTATGGACTAGAAGTTCACAAAAGCAAGAGATAACATCAGTGGGAAAATGAAAACTCTGACAAGGATAGATGAAAAATGGAGGTGATAATATATACCCTCTGCCCTATCCTAAATCATGAAATTAGATTAGATTAGATTCCCTACAGTGTGGAAACAGGCCCTTCGGCCCAACAAGCCCACACTGACCCTCTGAAGAGTAACCCAGTTCCCTCTGACTAATGCACCAAACACTACGGGCAATTTAGCATGGCCAATTCACCTGACCTGCACATCTTTGGACTGTGGGAGGAAAATGTGCAAACTCCATACAGTTAGTCGCCTGAGGCTGGAATCAAACCTGGGACCCTGGTGCTGTGAGGCAGGACAATAAAGAGGACTATAGACACTGGCTGTCACCAATGGATCCTTTGTACAGAGGAACCTCAATTATCCAAATTTTGGATTATCCGAACAAGGTTGCAAGATTTTGATGCTTGGCTAAACTATGTTATCCAGCAGTCGATTAACCAAACAAAATACTCCCGGCCTGTGGCCTTTGGATAATCGAGGTTCCTTTGTAATGCTTTTGCTGTAACCACTCATAAACCACACCATTTTCGTGGACTATACTCTCATCTCTTACTGAGCAATCGAAATCACCTCAGTTCACCATGAAATGAGGAATGTTGGGGAAGGGGACAGGAGTTGGGGTGGGGGGGAAGTGGGGGCTGAAACAACTGCTAACGTTCCCCTTTTCTATTCCATGCAGCTCAGTGACAGAAGCAAGGAATGTGTCTTCATCGAGATAGTGCTGGAGAATAACTACACGGCCCTGATGTCTGCGAAATATACGGGCTGGTATGTAGGCTTCACCAAGAAGGGCAGGCCAAGGAAAGGACCCAAGACCCAACAAAACCAACAAGAAGTGCATTTCATGAAAAGATACCCGAAGATTCAGGGAGAGACCCAGGCACCATTTAAGTTTACCACAGTTAACAAGAGAACTAAACGGATACGCCCTTTGAATTCCAGTTAGAGGACCTCACAGATCATGAACTGTCCCAGAGCATTATTTTTGCATCGTTATTATTAATAAGAAACAGAAGGATGATCTATTTTTGTATATTGTACGACAGGTTGGGGGTGCTGGGAAAGGGGAGAGTTGTATGTATTTGTTCCGACCCTTTTTTTAATGTAATCAACCTGTCTTATTTAAAGGAAAGCTGATGATTTGAACAATTGGAACAAAAAAAAGCAAGAAAGAAGAGAGAAATAAAAATATATAATTCATGGGACTACGGCCCCTCTTTACCGATTGGTAGTTTTCTGAGGGGAAAAGAAAAATATATAGAGGACGTTGACGAATATGCAAGTCTGACTTGTCTGGAGATAGTGTGTTGCCTAATGGTTCTTCTGGAAATACGAAAATACAACAAACTTAAACTTTTCTTGGATCTCAAGCGCTTCTCAAGGCAACGAAGCTGTTATTTTTTTCCAAAAATATGACTGTATCTTGTCCTCTGTTCTGGACAGTGCTACAGATTGCTGCTACACGTTGAAAGAGAGACATTTTTTTGTTCAGTTAAAGCTATGTAATGAGCAAATATTTATTTCCTCTCTATGTATAATACAGATCCCTTGAAGCAAACTATACTGCCTCAGTGATTAAATGCAAGAACCTATTTCAAACATTGTTGTGGGTCATGCACAACCTGGTGCGTTCTGGTTTTAGAGTTTTCCCAAGTGGCCTGGCCGTACATTTGTCCCACGACCAATCGGAGTCCCAACAGATTTTCTGGCCGATTGCTTCATTGCTTTTGTGGAATTATTGCGTGCTGCGTTTCTCACGTTGCAGGTATGACCATCCACCCTCAGCATGTCCTGAGGTTGTGAAAGGTGATGTACAATCTTTTTCGCTTCCTTCCGTTGGAAAGGGTTATTCAGATTAAAACGTTGCTGCACCAGCGCTTTAAGTGTTAATGTTGCTGCTTTGCCACATAATCAGTGGGACCGTGTAGATTTCAAAAGGTTGGTTGGTTTGCTCTCTTATCGACTGAAAAGGTTAAAAATCACCCCACACCAGGTTAGAGTCCAACAGGTTTATTTGGAGATACCAGCTTTCGGAGGGCAGTCCAACACTGGCACCTCCGCCATTAGCTCCTGAAAAGGACCAGAGGTGGCCATTGGGAGTTGGGAGTTCTAATACTCTTTGAGTGGAATGTCCCCCTTTTAGATTAGATTAGATTACTTACAGTCTGGAAACAGGCCCTTCGGCCCAACAAGTCCACACCGATCCGCCGAAGCACACCCACCCAGACACATTCCCCTACACCTAACACTACGGGCAATTTAGCATGGCCAATTCACCTAACCTGCACATCTTTGGACTGTGGGAGGAAACCGGAGCACCCGGAGGAAACCCACGCAGACACGGGGAGAAAGTGCAAACTCCACACAGTCAGTCGCCTGAGGCGGGAATTGAACCCGGGTCTCTGGCGCTGTGAGGCAGCAGTGCTAACCACTGTGCCACCGTGCCGCCCAAATACAACCATCCACCATGATGGGATTTGAACCCAGGTCCCCAGATTAATAGTCTCACGATAATACCACTACACTGTTGTGTTTCCACAACCCTTCCCTGGGGCTGGTGGGAAAGGTAGTGAGAAGGGACAACAATGTGGCAAATGGGCCCTGGAGAGATACTCGGCCCCTTTTCTCTCATGTGCTGAGTGAGAAAATTCACTGGGGGCTTTCTCAACTCGCCAGCAGTTATAGCCTTGGAGTGGAAGCTGCTTGCTGGGTTGGAGGTGGGGATTCCATTTGCCCCAATTTTTCCCACACCCCACGCAGAGAGGACAAAGATAACCACTAACCTACTTGTCACTAACCCTGAAGACTAGGCCTTGACCAACATCCTTAGGATCCTGAGGCTAGCAGCCTCTGATTGGCCAGCAGCTTCAGTTGAGACAGGACTCTGCCATTGAGGCCTACAATTTGCCCACGATTTGATGAGCTTTTGTGGTATAGGAGGCAGTGAGTCAGTAAACCCAGGGGCCCTACACAGGCTGTTAATGTGAGGATCACGGCCTTTGTGCGTTATCGTCATTCCGGTTTTCACTGGAAGTTTGAATCTGATATTTGAGATGTGTTGCCCTCAATGAAGAACTTATTTCAGGTTTCAGTCTATAATTAGATTTTTCTATAACCCTAGAAATGATACACATGGAAGCAGCCATTTGACCCATCCTTTTCATGCTAATCCAAAGACATCCCAATGCCTTTTCTAAGCCCATCTTCCTGTATATGGCCCATAGGCCTGGGATCAGAAGGTGGGATCTGTGTCAAGTAAGAATGAACCTGGATTTCAACAGATCCTGAAATTAATGCTGGGATATTCCAATTGCTGTCTATTTAGTAAAAAAAACTCTAATTTTAGGAAATACAGTGTCCAATTTATGCACAGTAAGCTCTCACAAACAGTAATTTGGTAGTGACCAGATAAGACCATACCACAGAGGAGCAGAAATTAGGCCATTCAGCCCATTGAGTCTGCTCCATCATTCAATCATGGCTGATAAGTTTCTCAACCCCACTCTCCCACTTCTTCCCATAACCCTTGATATCCTTAATACTCAAGAATATACCTATCTCCATCTTAAATATGGCCTGGCCTCCACTGCCTTCTGTGGCAGTGAATTCCATAGACTCCCAACTCTCGGAACTCTCCTCTCCATTCTAATAGGTCTTCCCTTTACTCTAAGGCTATGCCCTGGGGTCCGAGTCTCTCCTACCAACGGAAACATCTTCCCAGCATCCACTTTATCCAGGCCATTCAGTATTCTGTATGTTTCAATTAGATCCCCCCTCATCCTTCTAATCTCCAGCGAGACTAAACCCAGATCCTCAAATGTTCCTCGTGCTCAGCTTTTCATTCCTGGGACCATTCTCGTGCACCTCCTCTGAACACACTCCAGGGCCAGTGCATTCTTCCTGAGATATAGGGCCCACAACTGTGCTCAATACTCCAAATGTGGTCTGACCGGAGCTTTATAAAGCCTCAGAAGTACATCCCTGCTTTTCATATTCATGGCCACTCAAAATAAATGCCATCATTGCATTTGCCTTCCTAACTACTGACTCAACCTGCAAGTTTATCTTGAGAGAATCCTGGACTAGAACTCCCAAGACTCTTTGCACTTCAGATTTCTGAATTTTCTCCCCATTTAGAAAATAGTCTATCTCTCTATTCTTCCCACTAAAGTGCATGACCTCACACTTTTCCACATTGTACTCCATCTGCCACTTCTTTGCCCACTCTCCTAACGAATCCAACTCCTTCTCCAGCCTCTCTGCCTCGTCAATACTATCTGGCCCTCTAACTGTCTTTTTATTGTCTGCAAACCTAGCCAGAATGCCCTTAGTTTCTTCATCAAGATTGTTATTGTATAAAATGAAACGTAGTGGTCCCAACACTGAGTCTTGTGGAACACCACTTGTCACCGGCTGCCATCCTGAGAAGGACCCTTTAATCCCTACTCTCTGCTTTCTGTCAGACAGCCAAGCTTCTATCCATGCAAGCACCTTGCCTCCAACACCATGGGCCCTTATCTTACTCAGTAGTCTCCTGTGCAGCACCTGGTCAAAGGCGCTCTTGAAGTCCAGGTAGATAACATCCATTGGTTCCTCTTGGTCTAACCTGCTCGTTACTTCCTCAAAGAATTCTAGCAGATTTGTCAGGCATGACCTCCCCTTGCTGAAACCATGCTGACTTTGCCCTATTTTACCATACAAGCTCAAGTATTTAGAAATCTCATTCTTCGCATTGGACTCCAAAATCTTACCCATGACCAAGGTTAGGCTAATCGGTCTATAATTGTCCATCTTTTGGCTTGCTCCCTTTTAAACACTGGTATTACATAAGTGATTTTCCAGTCCTTTGGGACCCTTCCCGACTCTACTGATTCCTGAAAGATCACTACTAATGCTGCCGCTATTTCTTCCGCGCTCTCCTTTAGAACTCTGGGGTGTAGTCCATCTGGTCCAGGTGCTTTATCCACCTCCAGGCCATTCAGTGTTTCTAGCACCTTCTCCTTGGTGCTGGATACTTTCTCGACATGTTGGTTGAAATGTAAACATTGGCCACACTGGGAAGAACTTTGCTGTATTTTGAAATTGTGCTGCACAATTCTGTACATCTACCTGAAAAGGCTGAGAGAACATTAGTTTAAGGTTTCATCCAAAAGGCTGTGTCTTTGACAATGCAGCATGTCAATAATACTGCAGTGAAGTGTCAGCTTCGATGATCTTCACAGGTCTCTAGGTACTGCTTCAGTCCACAGCCTTCTGAATCAGCGATGTCCAAGGAGATGTCAGAAGCCAATTGAATAGGAACAATATTTCCGCGTTCGCTGACAAAGGAAACCATTACAAGGGAGGATTAACCCTGGAAGAATGGAGGAATCTCACTGAACTAAAACCATAAATTAAAATCAAATCTTTGACTTACATTAAAAAACCAGGACCAAAGTTTATAAACTTAAACTAGCAATAAGTTCACCAAACGTTTAAATAACAAAGGCGAGTGAGTGGATCACATGGAAGATCAGTATTGAGAAAGCAAAAGCCGATTTTCCTGCTCCTCGGATTCCTGATGAAGGGCTTTTGCCCAAAATGTTGATTTTCCTGCTTCTCGGATGCTGCCTGACCTGCTGTGCTTTTCCAGTACCACTCTGATCTAGACTCTAATCTTCTATCTATGTTACCCTATGTCGTGAGCTTTTATTTTCCACCTTTGGTGAGGTACCTCATCAAATGCTTTCTGGAAATTCAAGTATTGTATGTCTACAGATTTCCCTTAATCCACAGTGCATGTTACACCGTCAAAGAACTCCAATCAATTTGGTAAATGTGATTTCTCTTTGATAAAACATTACTGAGTCTATCCAATTACAGGAAATGTTTTCAAGTGTGCAGCTGCAATCTCTTTAATGATTGTAACATCTTTCCCACAGCAGATGTCAAGCTAACTGGCTTCCCTCCCTCCTTAAATAGTGGGGTTGGGTTGCTTTGCCACAAGAACTCCATTTCTTTTTCTTATTCACTTTGTCCGCAGTGTGCTCATGGTTAGGGTAAGTCTGATGGGATCTCTGAAGAATATTTTTAAAATATACTGATGTACCGACTGCCTCATCAGTCATCTGTTGAAGGGCCCAGGAAGAAGTCCACCTGGAGGTGGAAACGTATCAAGGCACAGTTTGCTTGGTCCAGCTTCCCTTGTGATTGTAAGTTCACTCAGCCCCTTTCTCCCTTTCACCTTCTGATCTAACACCCGTACTGGATTTCATCTTCTCAACAGTCAAGGCAGAAGCAAGACATTTGTTCCATTAACCAGCCATTTCTTTGTTATCTATGAGCAACTCCAACTCTTACCCTTTTGAGATGTCCATCCCCTTTGTTTCCTCCTTTCCTATTGAGTTACCTGTACGAATTCCTGCTACCCATTCAGACATTCCTGGCTAACTTCCCCTTACACCCTCATTTCTTCCTCCTGATTCATCCTTTGGACCTTCTTTGTATTTTATATATTCTAACCAATCAGCTGACTTATCTTTGTATACCTTTTTCCTTAAATTTGACATTTTCCCCAACTACTTTCATCAACTATAGTCGGTGTGCCCTCCCTTTAGAATATCTCTCTACATCAAGAATGTATTTATTCTGAGTATTTTGAAATATCCTTTGGAATGTCTGCTGTGCTGTCTCTTGATTTATCCCTTAGCCTAATACAGCTAGCTCAACTTTCATGCCCAGATAGTTTCTCTTCTTTAGGTTTTTAAAAGTACTAATCTTAGACCTAATTTTCTCTCTTGCAAACTCAATGTAAAATTCAATCCACTTTTTTGACACTAGCAGCATCCGAGGAGCAGGAGAGTCAACGTTTCGAGCATAAGCTCTTCTTCAGGAACCGGTGAAGCGCTGATGCACAAAACATCGACTCTCCTGCTCCTCGGATGCTGCCTGACCAGCTGTGCTTTTCCAGCACCACACGTTTTGACTGTTCCCCAGCATCTGCAGTACTCACTTCTCCCTGTGCACAACTGCTTCCTAGGGTGCCTGAACTCTTCAGCCTGTCACATGACATAATGCCAAATCTATTGAAACCCACGCTCTGGTCAGTGTCAGACTCATTCTCAAAGAAACTATCTCAAAAGCATTCAACAATCCCTTCCTTCAAGATGCTCCTGCCAATTTAATCTTGCCAGTTTACATGTAGGTGAAACTCCCCAATGATTTTTGCCATTCCTTTCTCACAAGAACCCAATTTATTTTTCTTGTTTACATTGTCCACAGTGTGCGTATGGTTAGGGGGGAGTCTATAGACCACTCCCACAAGTGACTTCTTTACCCTATTTTTCCTCCTTTCCACCCAAACTGATTCTGTACCCTGATCACCTGAAACAAGGTCATTCCTAACTATCATATTACCATCCTTGATTAAATGTTAAAAAAATATCACAACACAGAGCACTTAGCCAACCACCTGATGAAGGAGCAGCACTCCAAAAGCTAGTGCTTCCAAATAAATCTGTTGGATTATAACCTGGTATTGTGCACTTTTTAACTTTGTCCACCCCAGTCCCACACCAGCTCCTCCACAATTATGATTAACAGTGTTACCCCTCAACCCTTACCTAGCTTCCTCTGAATGTCAGATCCCCGGCAATTTTCTCTACCCAATCCTTGTAATCCAGCAGCCACATCTCTGTAATGTTTATAATCATATTTATTCACCTCATAGTGCACTATCAATTAATTTACTTTGGCATGAATACTGCACACATTCAGATACAGAGCCTTTAACTTTATAATAATCTAGTCTTGATTCCCTTTTTCCCCCCTTCCTGTCCCTCCATGTTATTCCCTTTACTCTTGTTTCCCATATTACTATTTTCTTTTTTGATACGATTTGATTTATGACTGTCACATGTGCCTAGGTACAGTACAAAGTTTGTTTTGCTTACAATACAAGCAGATCATACCTTACAAAGTGTGAAAGGGTAATGGTCCAGAGTGAGGAACGCAATGTTACAGATGCAGAGATGGTGCACAAAAAAGATCAACATTAAATTATAAATTATGGACATCCATTCAAAGCATGTTAACAGCGGGGAAGAAACTGCTCTTGAATCTGTTGGTACGTGTGTTTAAGCGTTTGTATCTCCTGCCCAACAGAGGAGAGGTTGGCAGAGATTCTCACCAGGGTGGGAGGGGTCTTTTATGGTGTTGGCTGCCTGTCAAGAAGTACAGATGGAGTCAATGGGTGGAAGGTTGGTTTGTATGATGGGCTGGATTGTGTTCACAACTCTCTGTAGGTTTTTGTGGTCCTGGGCAGGGTAGTTGCCGTACCGAGCTGTGACATGTGGATAGAACGCTTTCTGTAGTGTATCTATAAAAATTGGTGCAGACATGTCAAATGTCCTTAGCTTCCTGAGGAAGTAGAGGAGGTGTCGTTGTGATTTCTTGACTGTAGCATCAATGTGGGAGGACCAGGAGGGATTGTTGATGACCATCTTACTTTGTCTCTACTCTTTGATATACCTTGTTTTTCCACATTTGATTTCTTGCCCTCACAATTTTATTTCAAACCCTCTTCTTTCCTAGTTATGCAATTTATGGGAACATACATCTAACGGCCATTCAGCTGTAGATCATGCCAGTAGACCCCACTCTCCCCAGCATTGGTGCCAATTCCCCGTGAGCTTGAGCCCACTTCTCCCCTACCAGGCTTTGAGCCATGTATCCAGCTCTCTCATTTTAAGCTCCCGGCCTCAGTCTGATTTTTAATTTCGTCCTTAGCTCTGTCAGATGCTCTTTCCTAATTCAATCTGTGTCAATGGTATTGACATGGACTATGACAACTGGATCCTTCTCCTCCCACTGCAAGCAGCTCTGAGCAGATATCCCGAACACTGGCCCCAGGCAGGCAATACAGCCATCTGCTGTTTGTTTCAGACCGTTGTGTCAGTCGCACCCCCCCCCCCCCCCCCCGACCCCCACCATACTGTTCCCTCCTAACGCTCGAATGGCTTCCTGTATCCTGATGCCATGATCAGTTCGGTCATCGAACCTGCAGACTCCTGCTCTCCGCCAAATATACATAGAGAACCTCAAATCTGCACCTTAAATATTCACCCCCTCTATCCCTCATGTCCATTCATTGCAGTGTGTGCCTTCTATTTGCTTCACTGTGGCCACTCGCTAAAGTATCTTCAACAGCATCTCCAACACCCCTGAACTCCATTACCTCGATGGACTACAGGCACTTAAAGATGCTATCAGCTCCAAGTTTCCTTCCAACTCCTGCACCATTCTGATAAAAATCCTCAAACTCCTATCTCACAGCCAGCAGCGCTTCCTGGGGGCAGCTCGTCACCACCCTCGGCCTTAAGGGTAATTCGGAATGCCCAATAAATACTATCCCAAGAATTAAAGTTTAACAAAGCTCTGGGACCTTCAACTTGTAATTTGATGCTGAAATGGAGAAACGAAAGGTGGCATATGGGCGTGAGTCAATCGTTATGAACTAGTCATCTGGTTTTAAGTTGTACATACGCAAGTGGTCACACATGCACACTCGCACTCACACATACACAGATGCACACATATGCACTCTCAAATGCCCACACACACTCGCAGTCTCTCACTTGTGTGCACACACAAAACACGGTCTCTCTCTCTCTCTCTCTCGCACACGCACACATGCACATTCTGTCTCTCTCACTCACTACACACACACACACACACTGACACACGCACACATGCAGACACACACACTGACACACGCACACACAAACACACACACACTGACACACGCACACACAGACACACACACACTGACACACGCGCACACACACACTGATACACACACTGACACATGCACACACACAGACACGCACACACTGACACACGCACACACACACTGACACACACACACACTGACACACACACCCACACACACTGACACACACTGACACACGCACACACACTGACACACGCACACACACACACACACAGACACACACACTGACACAGACACACACACAGACACACAGACACACACACACTGACACACGCACACACACACAGACACACACTGACACATGCACACACACACACTGACACACACACATGCGCACACACTGACACACGCGCGCACACACTGACACACAGACACACACACGCGCACGCACGCACACGCACACACTGAGACACGCACACACTGATACACACACATACTGACACACGCACACACACAGACACACACACACACTGACACACACACTGACACGCAATCACACAGACACACATACACACACACACTGACACACACGCACACAAACACACACACTGACACACACACACTGACACACACACGCACACAAACACAGACACACACACACTGACACACGCACACACACACACAGACACACACACGCGTGCACACACACACACACTGACACACACACACAGACACACACACACACTGACACGCACACACACAGACACATGCACACTGACACACACACACACTGACACACAATCACACAGGTACACAGACACACATACACACACATACACACACACACACACAGACACACACAGACACACAAACACACAGGCACACAGACACACAGACACAAACACACACAGACACTGACACACATTCACACAGGCACACTGACACACATACACACACACAGACACACAGACGCACTGACACACACACACACACACTGACACACACGCACACAAACACACTCACACACACACGCACACAAACGCACACACACACACACATACATGAGGTATTATTTCATTCAAGATTCTTTTTCTGTCCAATAAAAACCCAGCCTCAGCTTAAAACGCAGACAGACTCGAAGCGGGACCTCATACCTAAGGTGTATTGTCTAACCTGAGATATCACCCCTTGTACATTGAGAACTATCTAGGGACAAAACTTGAAAGGAATCTGGATTTTGTATTTTAATCAGCAGTCCACCTCCTAACCGATTAAATGATTGAACAAGGCCAGCTCGTTTTAAAGTTGTTCACTTCTTGCTTATAAATAAATCCTGTGTCTTATACCTCCCTATCATACCAGGCGTGAGGCAGGAGCTAAACTCTAAAAGCTTGCAATTTCAAATAAGCCTGTTGGACTCTAACCTGGTGTTGTTTGATTTTTGAACTTGTCCACCCCTGCCCAATGCCGGCCTCTCCACTTCAGATTTATTCATGATTTTGAGTATGTGCTATCCTGAGGTATTTTGTGCCAGTGTGATTGGACCCTAACGCTTGATCGCTCTGGTAATCGTGCAAATTGCACCACGCGGAGAGTTTTGAATTTCGGTTTAGAATGTGGCTCTGGTATTTGCCTTAATAAGTCGGTTTCCCTCACTCAGGTTCAAAGCCCGCTCAATGCTGTGGTGAATGGTTTGAGCCAGAAGAGCCACAATCATACCCGTGTCCCAGGGGAACAGGGAAAATATTAACTGAACAAGCCAGGTCCTGCTGTACGCAGTTATCATGAGACTGTTAATGGAAGGTATTGGGTGACTGCTTGTATTATTAGATTATTTACAGTGTGGAAACAGGCCCTTCGGCCCAACAAGTCCACACCGCCCCGCCAAAGCGCAACCCACCCATACCCCTACATCTACCCCTTACCTAACACTATGGGCAATTTAGCATGGCCAATTCACCTGGCCTGCACATCTTTGGACTGTGGGAGGAAACCGGAGCACCCGGAGGAAACCCACGCAGACACGGGGAGAACGTGCAAACTCCACACAGTCAGTCGCCTGAGGCGGGAATTGAACCCGGGTCTCTGGCGCTGTGAGGCAGCAGTGCTAACCACTGTGCCACCGTGCCGCCCACATGGGGCCTCAATCCCAGCTTGCCTGTGAGAAATTGATCCCTCCCTGATATCAAATTACAGCAACTTGTACATCCAAAAATCCTTTAGATTCTGGGTAAGTACCAGAGGATTGGAGCATTGCCAATCTGACACTCCTGCTCAGAAGGAGGGGCACTAACACTGGGTAACTATTGGCTGAACAGCCTAACATCTTTTATTGTAAAAGTGCTGGCATGGATTATTAAGGGTGTGATAGCACATTTGGAAGATTGTAATCTAACCAAGCAAAGCCAGCATGGTGTCAAGAAAGGGGAATCATGTCGGGACTTAATTTATTAAAGTATTTCAAGGAAGTCTCAACCTGACTGGATAGAGGGGAATCGATAGATGTGCTGTATTTGGATTTCCAGATTATGTTCGACAAGGTGCCTCTCAAAAGGTTCAATCCTAAAATAAGAGCCCGTGGTATTGAAGATGATATGTTGGCATGGAGAGAATATTGGCTAATGCACAGGAAACAGTGAGTGGGGATAAAGGGTTTTTTTTTCAGGATGGCAACCAGTGACCACTGGGGATCCAGTGCTAGAACCATTTTTCCTGTAAAGTAGTGCCCACAACTGTACGTAATAGTCCAGCAGAGACTAGCAAGTATCCTGTGCAAGTTCAATCTTTCAATGTTAGGACAGCACGGTGGCTCAGTAGTTAGCACTGCTCCCTCACAACACCAGACTTCCAGGTTCAATTCCAGTCTCGAGCAACTGACTGTGTGGAGTTTGCACATTCTCCCCGTGCCTGTGTGCGTTTCCTCCGGGTGCTCCAGTTTCCTCCCACAGTCCAAAGATGTGCAGGTCAGGTGAATTGGCCATGCTAAATTGCCCATGGTATTAGGTGCATTAGTCAGAGGGAAATGGGTCTAGGTGGGTTACTCTTCCGAGGGTTGGTGTGGACTGGTTGGGCTGAAGGGCCTATTTCCACGCTGTAGAATATATATTAATGGACAAAGGAAGTGCAAGTACTGCAGCTAAAGTTGCAGACAACACAAAATTAGGTGGAAAGGCAGGCTGTGAGAGTTTACACAGAGACACAAACAGAAACTGCTGGCAAAATTCAGCAGGTCTGGAAGCATCTGTGGGAAGAAAGCAGAGTTCATGTTTCGACTCCAGTGACTCTTCATCACAGCTATTAGAAAATGTGATATTTATGCTGAAAAAGGAGTTAGAGAGGAGGAGGGGGCAAGGGGACAAGGTGAGGAGATAGAGCCCAGAGAGTGAGAGAGAGGTATGCAAGGGGTAGCTAAACAAACAGCTTATGGATAACCAGTCAAGAGTGAAGTAAAACTGAATAAGTAAAAGAAAGAGCTAAGAGTAGGAGAGAATGGGTGAGCTGTGCTGAAGGCAATGTGCGGCTAAAACGGGTGCTGAATGAAATACGCACAGAAGATCAAGATGTGGAATCAGGAGAAAGTGAGGACTGCAGATGCTGGAGATCAGAGTCGAAAAGTGTGGCACTGGAAAAGCACAGCAGGTCAGGCAGCATCCGAGAAGCAGGAGAATCAACGTTACAGGCATAAGGCCTTCATCGGGAGCTACCCTGGAGGCAGAGTTCATTGAATGTTACAGAGATTGTTTTTTTTAGAACAGTATGTTGTGGAGCAGGGTCCTCTGGGTTTGGTATTGTGTAATGAGGAGAGATTTATTGAAGGCTTCATAGTTAAGGATCCTCCAGGGAGTAGTGACCATCGTCTGATAGAATTCACAATTCAGTTTGGGGGGAGGAGGTGGTGAGGGTTGAGAAAGTGGAGTCCCACACTAGTGTTCTGGAAATAAATAAAGTTACATAGGCACGAGGGCAGATTTGGCCCTAGTAGATTGGGCGGGAAGACTAAAAGGTAAGATAGTGGATGAGCAGTGGCAGATGTTTAAGGAGCTGTTCAATTCCTCACAATTAAAGTATATCCCAGCGAGAAAGGAAGATGGTAATGGGGGTAAAAAAAAACATCCAGAGCTGAACAGGGAGGTCAAGGACAAGGTAAAGTCAAAACCTAAGGCCAGTGGCAGGCTGCAAGATTGGGAAACTTTCAAACATAAACAAGGGGATACTAAAATAGAGCTAAGGCAAAGTACAAAAGAAAACAAGCACAAAATATCAAAAAGGATAGCAAAAGCTTCTATAGGTATTAAAAGGGAAGAGAGTGGCTAATGTGAACGTTGATCCCTTGGAAGATGAAACCAGAGAGTTAATAGTAGGGAGCACTGAGGTGACAGAGATGTTGAATCACTATTTTGCCTCAGTTTTCATGGTGAAGGACAATAGTACCATTCTTATTGTTATAGACAAGTCAGAGGCAATAGATCAGGTAGAACTGAGAACAATCAACATCGATAGGTACTCAGCAACCTATAGGATTGAGGACAGTCAGGACTCCCAGGCCTGATGGTCTGCATCCTAGGATATTAAAGGAAGTGGCAGAGGAGATAGTGGATCTGTTGGTTACAATATTCCAAAATTCCCTGGACACAGGGAAAGGTTCCAGTGATTTGGAAAAAAAGCGACTGTAAAGCCCTAATTCAAAAACGGAGGGAGGAAATATGTGGGAAATTACACACCAGTTAATTTAATGTCTCTTGTTGAGAAAATGTTTGAATCAATTGTCATGGAAGCAACATCAGGACATTTGGAAAGTCAAACTGCTGTCCGTCAGAGTCAGCACCATTTTAAGAAGGGCAAATCATGTTTGACTAATTTGCTAGAGTTCTTCAAAAATGTAACAAGTCAGGTGGATAATGGGGTTTCTGTCGATGCGATATTTCTGGACTTCTGGAAGGTGTTTGAGAAGATGCCGCATAAACGTTTAATTCACAAGGTTGGATCATATGGGATTGAGAATAATTTATTAGTTTGGATAGGTGACTGGCTGATGGAAGGAGACGGAGATTCGGGATAAAAGGGTTTTTTTCTGGATTTCAATAAGTAACTAGTAGGGTGTCACAGGGTTGGGTCCTCGGGCCCCAGCTCTTTACAATTTACATTAATGACTTGGATACAGGGATAGAACAAAGAAGAACAAAGAAAGTCTACATCCCAGGAGCAGGCCCTTCAGCCCTCCAAGCCCGAGCCGATCCAAATCTACTGTCTAAACCTGTCCCCCAATTCCTAAGCATCTGTATCCCTCTGCCCCCCCACCTACTCATGTATCTGTCTATGTGCCTGCCTCTACCACCTCTGCTGGCAACACATTCCAGACACCTACCACCCTCTGTGTGAAGTACTTGCCGGGTGTATCCCCCTTAAACTTTCACCTCTCACCTTGAAAGCGTGACCTCTCGTTATTGAATCCTTCACCCTGGGAAAAAGCTTATCTCTGTCCACCCTGTCTATACTCTTTATGATTTTGCAAAGCTCAATCAGATACCCCCACAATCTCCTTTTTTTCCAATGAAAACAAACCTAACCTACTCAACCTCTCTTCATAGCTAGCACCTTCCATACCAGGCAACATCCTTGTAAACCTTCTCTGCACCCTCTCCAAAGCGTCCACATCCTTTTGGTAATGGGGAAACCAGAACTGTACACAGTATTCTAAATGCGGCTGAACCAATGTCTTGTACTATTTTGACATCACCTGCCAGCTCTTATACTCATACCCTGTCCAATGAAGGCAAGCATACCATCGGCCTTCTTGACCACTCTATCCACCTTCAGGATACAATGCACCTGAACTCCCAGATCTCTCTGCTCATCAACTTTTCCCAAGGCTCTTCTGTTTACTGTATAATTCGCTCTAGAATTAGACTTCCCAAAATGCATCTATCTATATCCTCCTGTATTCTCTGACAGTCCCTTATGCTTTCTGCTACTCCACCAATCCTCTTGTCATCTGCAAACTTGCTGATCATACCAACAGTGCCCTCTTCCAGATCATATATGTATAGTACAAACAACAGTGGCCCCAGCACTGATCCCTGTGGAACACCACTGGTCACCTTTCTCCATTTCGAGAAACTCCCTTCAACTGCTACTCTCTGTCTCCTGTTGCTCAACCAGTTCTTTATCCACCTAGCTAGAACACCCTGCACACCATGTGACTTCACCTTCTCCATTAGTCTACCATGGGGAACCTTATCAAACATCTTACTAAAATCCATGTATATGACATCAACAGCCCTTCCTTCATCTATCAATTTGGTCACTTCCTCAAAGAACTCTATTAAGTTGGTAAGGCACGATCTCCCCTGCACAAAACCATGTTGCCTATCACTGATGAGCCCATTCTTTTCTAAATATAAATAGATCCTATCCCTCAGTACCTTCTCCAACAACTTTCCCACCACTGACGTCATGCTCACTGGTCTGTAGTTACCCGGAATATCCCTACTATCCTTCTTGTTCAGGGGGACAACATGAGCAACCCTCCAGTCCTCCGGCACTTCACCTGTATTTAAGGATGCCACAAAGATATCTGTCAGGGCCCCAGCTATTTCCTCTCTCACCTCCCTCAGCAACCTGGGATAGATCCCATCCTGTCCTGGGGATTTGTCCACCTTAATAACCTCTAGCCTACCCAACACATCTTCCCTACTTATGTCAACGTGATCCAGACTAATCAAACTTCTATCTCTAATCTCAATATTCATCATGTTCCTCTCCTCAGTGAACACTGATAGAAGGCCAGATTTGCAGATGACACGAAAATAGGCAGCACAGTAAATTGTAATGAGGAAATAAACTCATCATCTCAGGGGATCTCCCATCCACCGCCTCCAACCTCATAGTCCCACAACCCTGCACCACCCCTCTCTACCTCCTGCCCAAAATCCACAAACCTGACTGCCCCAGCCGACCCATTGTCTCAGCCTGCTCCTGCCCCACCGAACTCATCTCTGCATACCTCAACACGGTCCTGTCCCCCTTAGTCCAAGAACTCCCCACCTACGTTCAGCACACCACCCACGCCCTCCACCTCCTCCATGATTTGCGCTTCCCCGGCCCCCAACACCTTATCTTCACCATGGACATCCAGTCCCTATACACCTCCATCCCCCATCACGAAGGACTCAAAGCCCCCCGCTTCTTCCTTTCCCGCCGTACCAACCAGTACCCTTCCACTGACACCCTCCTTCGACTGACTGAACTGGTCCTCACTCTGAACAACTTCTCTTTCCAATCCTCCCACTTCCTCCAAATCAAAGGAGTAGCCATGGGCACCCGCATGGGCCCCAGCTATGCCTGCCTGTTCGTAGGATATGTGGAACAGTCCATCTTCCGCAGCTACATTGGCACCACCCCCCCACCTTTTCCTCTGCTATATCGATGACTGTATCAGCGCTACCTCATGCTCCCACAAGGTGGTTGAACAGTCCATCCACTTTACTAACACCTTCCACCCCAACCTCAAATTTACCCAGACCGTCTCAGACTCCTCCCTCCCCTTCCTAGCTCTCTCCATCTCTATCTCTGACAACCGAATCAACATGGACATTTACTATAAACCGACCGACTCCCACAGTTACCTAGACTACACCTCCTCCCACCCTGCCCCCTATAAAAACGCCATCCCATATTCCCAATTCCTTCATCTCTGCCGCATCTGCTCCCAGGAGGACCAGTTCCAATACCGAACAACCCAGATGGCCTCCTTCTTCAAAGACCGCAATATCCCCCCAGATGTGATCGACGATGCTCTCCACCACATCTCTTCCACTTCCTGCTCCTCTGCCCTTGAGCCCCGCCCCTCCAACCGCCACCAGGACAGAACCCCACTGGTCCTCACCTACCACCCCACCAACCTACATATACATCGTATCATCCGCTGTCATTTCCGCCACCTCCAAACAGACCCCACCACCAGGGATATATTTCCCTTCCCTCCCCTATCAGCATTCCAGTAAGATCACTCCCTCCGTGACTCCCTCGTCAGATCCACACCCCCCACCAACCCAACCTCCACTCCCAGCACCTTCCCCTGCAACCACAAGAAATGCAAAACTTGCGCCCACACCTCCCCCCTCAGTTCCCTCCAAGGCCCCAAGGGATCCTTCCATATCCGTCAGAAATTCACCTGCACCTCCACACACATCATTTACTGCATCTGCTGCACCCGATGTGGCCTCCTCTATATTGGGGAGACAGGCTGCCTACTTGCGGAACGTTTCAGAGAACACCTCTGGGACACCCGCACCAACCAACCCAACCGCACCGTGGCTGAACACTTTAACTCCCCCTCCCACTCCACCAAGGACATGCAGGTCCTTGGCCTCCTCCATCACCAGACCATAGCAACATGACACCTGGAGGAAGAGTGCCTCATCTTCCGCCTAGGAACCCTCCATCCACAAGGGATGAATGCAGATTTCTCCAGCTTCCTCATTTCCCCTCCCCCCACCTTATCTCAGTCCCAACCCTCGGACTTAGCACCGCCCTCTTGACCTGCAATCTTCTTCCTGACCTCTCCGGCCCCACCCCCTCTCCGGCCTATCACTCTCACCTTGACCTCCCTCCACCTATCGCATTCCCAACGCCCCTCCCCCAAGTCCCTCCTCCCTACCTTTTATCTTTGCCTGCTGGACACACTTTCCTCATTCCTGAAGAAGGGCTTATGCCCGAAACGTCGATTCTCCTGCTCCTTGGATGCTGCCTGACCTGCTGCGCTTTTCCAGCACCACATTTTTTTAGCCATGAGGAAATAAGAACCTTACAAATGAACATAGATAAGTCAGGAGATTGGGCCAAAATGTGGCAGATGGAGTTTAATGTAGATAAGTGTGAGGTCTTGCATTGGGGTTGGATAAATGGGAAGAGACTTCGAGGTGCTACAGTACAGAAGGATGGATCTGGGTGTCCTTGTTCATGAGTCACAGAAAGCGAGCATGCAGGTACAGCAGAGAATAGAGAAAGCAAATGGTATCTTGGCTTTTATAGCTACTGCTCCCAAAGGGTTGTGAATCTGTGGAATTTGCTAACCCAAAGTGCGGCGGATGCTGGGGCAGTGAGTAAATTTAAGGAGGTGTTAGACAGATTTTTAATTGGGAATGTGTTGAAGGGATACGGAGGGAAGGCAGGAAAATGGGGATGAGAAGCATGTCGAATGGTGGAGCAGGCTCGATGGGCTAAATGGTCTAAGGCTCCTCCTTTATCTTAGGCACTTATGGACTAAGGCCTGAAGGCCAAGTTGGGGTCACCCTTGGGTGTCACTACCTCACATTGAGGATGTGCAGCCAGGACTGTTTGACCAATCCTGATCCTCGGACAGAATGGCCATTTCACTTGACCAGGGATATCTTCTGTGGATTCAATGGGGCATCCACTATGACCCTGTCCTGTTTGTTCACTAGCTACCATTGTGGGGGTTCAATAAGGACAAAGAGTTGTGAACCTAGGAAACCGGAAACGAAACAGAAATTGTTGTGGCAAGTCAGCATCTGTGGAAGGGAAAGCAGAGTTAGTGTTTCGGGTTCAGTGACGCTTCTTCAGAGCAGTTCTGACCTGAAACGTGAACTCTGGCCATTGCAGAGTAATCGGTGAACTCATAAACATGGGCATGGTAAGTGATGGAAGGTCAGAACCCCACACGAGGATGTGAAGCCCCTCGTGAAAGAGCGCCAGCTTTGACCTCTTGCAGAGTTCATGGATAGAATTAGCTTGGTCCAAATAAATGCTTGTGTTGAAATGAGTGTTTGCAGTAATTGACCCAATCATTTACTTCCTGCCTGCATGTGGTTCCAACATCATAACCATGACGACACGTCAAAAGCCATTGCATTGATTGGTTGTGCAGGGCTCTGGGAATCCCCAGGGGCTGATTCAGTGGAGAGGGGATTGTCCCACACGATGGAGAAACTGGTCACTCAATGGCCATCTTTAAAAAAGGTTTTCCCTCAGCAGTATCTCATTCCCTCGCCCCCTCAATTTAGGTAGTCCTGTCCTCAATTAGCTTGGTCTAAATAAATGTTTGTGCAGAAATGACCCAGGAGCTCCTTCGCTTAGAGTAAGACCCTATTCCATTGTCTCGACCCTGGCTGACAATGGAATGGGTGAAGGTGGAGGTTCCATCTGTGATCTCTTGCTTCTGACTTTCCTGCCCAAGCACAGTGGCTCAGTGGTTAGCAGTACTGCCTCACAGTGCCAGGGATCTGGGTTCAATTCCAGCCTCAGGCAATTAGCTGTGTGGAGTTTGTGCATTCTCCCCGTGTCTGTGTGGGTTTCCTCCCACTATACAGAGTTGTGCTGGTTAGGTCAATTGGCCATGCTAAATTTCCCATAGTGCTCAGGGATGTTCATGGTTTATATTAGATTCCCTACAGTGTGGAAACAGGCCATTTAGCCCAACCAGTCCACACTGGAACTCTGAAGAGTAAACCACCCAGATCCATTCCCCTACCCTACATTTATCCTGACTAATGTACTTAACATTATGGGCAATTTACCTAACCTGCACATCTGTGGGAGGAAGTGGGAGCACCCAGAGGAAGCCCATGCAGTCACTGTGAGAATGTGCAAACTCCACACAGACAGTTGCCTGAGGCTGGAATCGAACCTGGGTCCCTGGTGCTGTGAGGCAGCAGTGCTAACCACTGAGGCACTGTGCCGCCCTAGGTTTGGTGTATTGTTGAGGGTTAAACATGGGGTAGGGGAATGGATCTGCTATGGGTTACTCTTCGGAGGGTTGGTGTGGACTGGTTGGGCCAAAGGGCCTGTTTCCATACTTGTCGGGAATCTACATTGCACTCTCATCACCCAGTCACCAAAATACTTTCAAAGCTGATTGGCAAAAAGCATCAAAGAAATGAAACAAGAGAGGCAGCATTCTGTGCTATTTAAAGACAAGATGTAGAAATGATTCAGTTGCGACATGGGGGTCAGCAAGAAGTTCATGGCCGCACCTGGTGGAGTTGAAAGTCAGGACACCAGAACGACAGTGGATCCTGGAGGCAATCACATCCTGTAAGCCAGCAATGTGAGACAGGCCACGTGAGGGATGGCTTGAGATTGCACCTGCCACCCAAACCTTCTGACTTTCCCCTCCCTCCCCCGTCTATCCCTCTGCACTGCCCCTCACCAACTCTGCCACCATCAGCGGGAATGATGGTTCAGGGCAGATTCATGACTGGCCTCATGGTTTAGTGATGGCTCCATTACTGACAGCTCTTTCCAAACCCTTGACCATTCCATCGCAGCAATAGAATGGCAGCAGAGAACGTGGGATCATCGCCACCTTCAAGCCTCCAAGCCACTCCTCATCCTGACTTGGAAATATACCACCGTTCCTTCACTGTTACTGGGTCAGAATCCTGGAAGGCCCTCCCTAAGGGTATTGTGGGATTGCTTACATCACTGCAGCAGTTCATGAAGGCAGCTCAGCCCCACCTTCTCAAGGGCAAATGCAGGTGGTCAATAAATGCTGACCCAGCCAGCAACACCCATGTCCCATGAATTTAAACAAAAAAACATGAATGTTCATAATAATTGACCCAATTGTTCACTTCCTGCCTACACGTGGGTGCTTCCTATTCACAAATTAGATCCCTGGTTCCAACATCATAACCATGATGGCACATCAAAAACCATTGCATTGATTGGTTGTGCTGAGCTCTGGGAATCCCCACGGTAACACCAGGGGCTGACCTGGTGGAGAGGGGATTGTCCCACACGATGGAGAAACTGCTCACTCGATGGCCACCTTTAAGAAAGGCTTCCCCTCAAGCAGTGTCTGATTCAAGTGTTCCCCTTGCCCCCTCAATTGAGGAGTTCCTGTCCTCAAGAGCCACTGGCCAATCTAATTCATCCCATTCATTCATGGGAAGTGGGAGTTGCTGGCTGGGTGAGAGCTGTGAGTGGTGCCCAGGTCAATTAGTGATGGATGTGCACCCTTGAGAGGGGAGGGGAGGGTGATGAGGGTGGAGGTGTGGGTTTTGAAGGCAGACTATTTCGTTGGAGTCTTATGTTGCAGACTTTTAATTTAAAAATCATACATGTTGCAGGTTGGAAAAATATAATCGCAGGTGCGCTATCGTGGATTTAACTGATAGAGTGTAGATGAGATTTGTCTTTATTTAATGTTATATTTATACAGGTATATGGGAAGGAGTTAAGATGAACTTATATTAAAGTTATCTATATGCTAGGGTAATGTGTTTAAAAAGTAGAGAGAAAAAATGAAGTCATCTTTTCATTATGATGGTTCATTTTTTTCTGAAGGCGGGAGGTATTATGAAGATGTGGGTGCACTGTACCTTTAAAAGAGATAAAGACAGCAGTGACAGCACCAAATATTCTCAATAAGACACAATGTAACATGTGCTTCAACTGCTGGAGTAGCTGGTTGCCCAGAAATGACAAAACAGATTCAAATTAGGCCATCAGTTTAAATTATGCACCGAAAAATACCAAATTCCAAATGACTTTGAATTGAATATATTGACAATCTTAAAAGCCAATGACACAATCTGATGCTTTGGGGGTATAAGACCAGGGAAAATTGAACAGTTGAGAGGAGAACTGCCAAGCCAATGACATCTGCACACTGCCTAGAATATAGCTCTCTTAAAGGTACCTGAATCAATCGGTAACCTGTGAAGCAGACTTCCTAAGAAGACAGGAATTCAGAGAAAACTGAATGTGGCCTGGTTTTGAGATAATAAGTGTTATTTTGTAGATCTTAATTGGGAGTTTTATTGGACTAGTATTATAGAAGGGAAGGTAAAAGATAGGTTAGAGGAAGGAGTTGTAAATAGTTGTTAGTTAATTATTCTTTGTTATACTTTAAGAAATAAAGTTGTTAATTTTTACTTTAACTGGTTCTTGTCCTCTCAAATTAATAAATCTTTTCTGGGTTGCTGGTTTTAAATTAAGCAGGAGGGTTTACCCATGTCGTAACAATAGTCAGGGTGGTACAAAGGGAGGGATGCTCCCAATACACACAGGGTACCCCCCACTCTTCACCCCCTGCAAATTAGTGTCTCCCCCACCTCCCCGCAACATCACCAACGATGGAGCCTAAATATCTTCCCAATCCCACTGCTCTTACTGCAGTGCAGAGACAAAGTTACCCCCTTAATGGGGCTGAGGGGTGAGGGGTCAAGTAAAATGCTGCCTCCCCCCCACCACCGAGCTGACAGGTTCAGGTGGGTCAACAAGGCAGCAAGTTACCCAGGCAACATTTTCCACCCACACTCGCACCTCTCCCCGCCACCCCCCCCCACCTCCCCATCCCACCTTGCCCCCCTTCTCCTCTCGCTGCTAAAACCATACCCCAGGGGAGGGCAATAATCCAGCTCAAGCTGCCTCTTGGTGCTGGGACGCCGAGGGTCACAATCAAGGGGGGACGGGCTTCAAGGTTCAAGGTTCAAGGTCTGAACCTCAATGCTGATCAGCTCACTCGGGTTAGTTGCTTCATAGCGTAGCATCTGAAATGATCAGATTCACTTTGCCTGTTCCAATTCAGCCAGAATCCCCCACTTGGGTAAAAGTATTCCAGACAGCTTTACCCTCACTCTCAGGGATTCTGGGTGTCACCAATGTTGAGACAGAGTCCAGCTGTCACTTCCTGTCCCAGACATGAGGGGTACGTTCTCTCCTTTTCTCATCATTCCCTACCAAAATGAGCTTGCTCACTATCAGATCCTTGGCCAATGGATCAAGTTGAGAACTTCCCTACACTTACAGGCCTTTCGGCCTCCGTGACCAAGGTGTTTTGGAAACAGTAAGAAAGTTGCATTTTGTTAACAGATTTAAGCTTTCTGGTTTTGTTCCGTGAAGCCATCAGTATTGAGCAGCACACAGCAATGGTTGCCCTGACTACCCCTGGCCTCCTCTGTCACTTCCTGTAGGCAGCCACGTGATGACTGCACTTCCTGTGTTGCAAACTGTCCAGTTCCAGGCGCGGCAGTAAACAGTCTGACCAGATGGAATAATGTGTAGTTTTTAAAAATTGAATTAAGGTTAAATACCTTCAACCTATCCCGGGTTCATATCCAGGTCTATCCTGGTACACAGAGTTGAGGTAGAAGCTTCGGGGAAAATGTTCCCCTTGCGCGATTGGAAGATTCTCAGAAAATATGCCCCCCACCGCCTCAGAATAAAGACCCTCCTCTGGGCTATTTTGCCAACCTTTTCCTCACGCAAACATTTCTGTCTCTTTGTAGAACCCCTACAGTGTGGAAACAGGTCCTTTGACCCAGCCAGTCCACACCGACCCTTCGAAGAGTAACCCACCCAGACCCATTCCCCTATATATACCCCTGACTAATGCATCTAACCCACACATCCCCAAACACTGTGGGCAACTTAGCACGGCCAGTTCACCTAACCTGCACATCTTTGGACAGTGGGAGGTGTTAGAAATGGAGAAAGGTGTTGTTTTTGCAGATATAGAAAAAGCATACAGAAAAAGGATACAGCAAGAGAACTATTAACTCTGCAAGTATTTAGGGAAGAGGATCTCTACTTTTCAGTGCATAATTATGGATAATTAAGTACTAACTTTCATGTAGATTTATTAAAGAAAATAATTCCTTTTACCATTATGTTTAAAACAACTGTTTCAGCAAAAAGCTAAGATTACTGAAACATATAAGCGAAGCACGAAAAAGATACATTGCTAAGATGTATGTACAAGAATGGAATGTACTTATGGGTAGTGGAAGAAGTTACAAAGGGGAACATCGAGATAAGAGTTTAACCTTATGACTTGGAAAGAGGGGGGCAATGGGTGTGGAGCATAGATGGGCAGAGGCGAAATAGTAAGAGATTGGGTAATGTAGGGATTGGAAGAGGTGACCTCACGTAGCTCAAAAGTTTAACTGTGTAATAATGTGAATAATCATCACTTCAATTGCTCTCTGCAATTGGGGTCCTTTCTTGCAAGATCGTAGAATAAATTGTCTGGTTTCCAGCTTTGGTGGTCTCATCTAAATTTTATTTCTAACAGGAGGGAACCGGAGCACCCAGAGGAAACCCCCACAGACACGGGGAAAATGTGCATGCTCCACACAGACAGTTGCCTGAGGGTGGAATTGAACCCGGGTCCCTGGCGCTGTGAGGCCGCAGTGCTAACCACTGAGCCACTGTATCACCCTACCCCTCCTACAGAGGGCTGGTGGTGATGTCCCTAGCATGTGTGACGTAGCAGAGTCCGAGTGTGCTGAGTGAGGAGCTGCTTTACAATGTGCTCAGGTTGCTTCAATCCTGCCAGTTCTTTGATCCCATTCACATCCACCGAACCTTTGGGAAGCTGCCTGAGTTTTGTGGGATGCAGGAGCTGATCTCCAGTCATCCTGGGACGTCCTGGATGGGCAGGCTTTTAACTGTGGGCATGAGGCTGCTGGGGCAGAAGGGGTGGCACAGGGAGGACAGGGGAGCAGGAACCCTGCCTGGCAGGAGGGGGGGGGGGAGGTGGAGGAGAAGAGAGGGAACTATGTTTGGGGAGGGAGGGTGCTTGGTGTGGTAGAGAAGCCAGAAGAATACAGCAGACCAGGCAGTAACAGGAGGTGGAGAAGTCGACATTTCGGCTGTAACCCTCCTTCAGGACTGGGGATGGATGTGGTGGGTGGGGGGGGAAGCTATAGACAAAGTGGGTGGTGGGGGCAGGGTGGTGAGGTGGGGATTGGTGAAGACCCGGTGGAGGGGATGACCTGGTTGGTCAATGTGAGGAATGAATCCGGTTGGTGGATGGGAGAAGTGGAAAGGGGGGGGGGTAGGGGCTGGGAAGGGAGTCAGGGGATGGGGAAGGATAGGGGCTGGGAAGGGAGTCAGGGGATGGGGAGGGAGTCAGGGGATGGGGAGAGAGTCGGGGGATGGGGAGGGAGTCGGGGGATGGGAAGGGAGTCAGGGGATGGGGAGGGAGTCAGGGGCTGGGGAGGGAGTTGGAGGGAGTCAGGGATGGGGAGGGAGTCAGGGGATGGGGAGGGAGTTGGAGGGAGTCAGGGATGGGGAGGGAGTCAGGGGATGGGGAGGGAGTCAGGGGATGGGGAGGGAGTCGGGGATGGGAAGGGAGTCGGGGGATGGGGAGGGAGTCAGGGGGATGGGGAGGGAGTCAGGGGGATGGGGAGGGAGTCAGGGGGATGGGGAGGGAGTCAGGGGGATGGGGAGGGAGTCAGGGGATGGGGAGGGAGTCAGGGGGATGGGGAGGGAGTCAGGGGATGGGGAGGGAGTCAGGGGGATGGGGAGGGAGTCAGGGGATGGGGAGTGAGTCAGGGGGATGGGGAGGGAGTCGGGGGGATGGGGAGTGAGTCAGGGGGATGGGGAGGGAGTCAGGGGATGGGGAGGGAGTCAGGGGGATGGGGAGGGAGTCAGGGGATGGGGAGGGAGTCAGGGGGATGGGGAGGGAGTCGGGGGGATGGGGAGTGAGTCAGGGGGATGGGGAGGGAGGTTGTATGAAATCGGCGAACTCAATGTTGAGTCCTCCAGGCTGGAGGCTGCCCAGGGGGAAGACGAGCTGTTGTTCCTCCAACCTGTGCTGTGGTTCGTTGGGACAATGGAGGAGTCTCAGGATGGTCATGTCAGAAAGGGAGTGAAAAGGGGAATTAAAATGGGTGGTGATTGGGAGGTCTGGTTGGTCCCTGCAGACCCGGCTGTGATGCTCGGTGAGCAATTCCCTAAGTCTACATTCGGTCTCCCTGTTGTAGAGAAGACCACACAGGGAATACCTGATGCAGTAAACTAGGTTGGAAGAGGAAGCAGGTGACCTTCTGTCTCACCTGGAAGGACTTTGGGGCCCTGGATAGCGGTGAGGGGGGGTGGTGTATCAGCAGGTTTTGCATATTTTCCGGTTGCTGGGGAAGGTGCCTGGGGGTTCAGAGGGTTCGGTGGGGACACTGGCACAAACCAAAGCCTGTCAGACAGAATGTTCCTTGCTGAATGTAGAGAGGGATCGGGAAGGGAAGACGTTTTTGGTGAAGCAGTCTGGGTAGAGTTTGGCGGAAGTGTTTAAAGATGATGTTTTGGGCAGGGAGAGTAGTGGGGTGGAAAGTGAAGACAAAGGGTCCCTGTTTTTATCGCATTGGGGTGGGGGGGGGGGTTTCAAGTTGTGGAACAGGGACTGGAGGTGGTGCAGTGAGGGCTGTTTGGATGACGGTGGGCGGCGGGGGGGGGAGAAAAAGGACATTGTTCAAAACAAGTGGACATCTGGGAAGCTCGCGAGTGGAAAGTCTCCTTGTTCAAGGAGATGCGGCGTAGGTAGAGGAATTGGGTAAACGGGATGGAGTTCTTGCAGCGTACTGGGTGGGAGGAAGTGTAGTCCAGGACGTTGTGAGAGCCGGTGTGTTTGTAGTAGATGTCCGTTTGAAGATGGAAATGGAGAGGTCATAAAAGGGGAGGGAGATGTCCGAGATGGATCGAGTGAATTTGAGGGCAGGGTGGACCTTGTGGGTGAAGTCGATGAACTGCTCCTGGCCGCAGGACGCTGCACCGATGCAGTCATCGATGTAATGGCGGGAGAGTTTGGGCACATTGCCTGTGTTTGCAGGGTGGTGGGGCACTCAGTTATTGGGGGGATGTGGGGAGGATGCACCTTGCTCTGGGGAGAGGGTGACACCATACACCTGGGAAGAGACGGGGAGGGGAGGACCCAGTTAGAGGGGGTGGGTGGTGGTGGAAGGGATTGCCACGATTATTCCAGTCAGATCTGGTGCAGTGTCCATCTCGGGGAAGGGCTGGGAAGTATGGGTCGATGGGCTGGAAATCCATCCTTAGTGATGGTGTCAATGAACTAATATAAACCACTCTGTGCTATCACCCAGGTTTGAACTGACTCAGGGAGAGGTGCTGATGGAGACACTTACCATCAGGCAATCTCGGGATGGACGGCTGTCAGCCGCTTTAGAATGGCATTCATCTCATCCATCATGGTGACAACAGGGACACAAGGGGGACTGTGCCTCCGAACATTCAATGACGCAGCAGTGGGGGAACAATTATATTCAGATCACAGAGAGAGGTGTACAGTGTTACCCCAGATCACAGACAGAGGTGTACAGCATTACCCCAGATCACAGGGAGAGGTGGACAGTGTTACCCAAATCATGGGGAGATGTGTACACTGTTACCCCAGATCACAGAGAGATGTACAGTGTTACCACCAAATCACAGGGAGAGGGGTACAGTGTTACTCCAGGTCACAGGGAGAGGTGTACACTGTCACCCCATATCACAGGGAGAGGTGCACAGTGTTACCCCAGATCACAGGGAGAGGGGTACAGTGTTACCCCAGATCACAGGGAGAGGTGCACAGTGTTACCCCAGATCACAGGGAGAGGGGTACAGTGTTACCACAGATCACAGGGACAGGCATACAGTGTTACCCGAGAACACAGGGAGAGGGTAATACTGTTAAACCCAGATCACAGGGAAAGGGGTACAGTGTTACCCCCAGATCAGAGGGAGAGGGGTATAGTGTTACACCCAGATCACAGAGATAGGTGTACAGTGTTACCCCTAGAACACAGAGAGAGGTGTACAGTGTTACCCCAGATCACAGGGAGATGTGTACAGTGTTACCCCAGATCACAGAGAGAGGTGTACAGTGTTACACCCAGATCACAGAGAGAGGTGTACAGTATTACCCCTAGATCACAGAGAGAGGTGTACAGTGTTACCCCAGATCACAGTGAGATGTAAAGTGTTGCTACTAGATCAAAGGGAGAGGGGTACAGTGTTACCCCAGATCACAGGGAGAGGGGTACAGTGTTACACCCAGATCACAGAGAGAGGTGTACAGTGTTACCCCTAGAACACAGAGAGAGGTGTACAGTGTTACTCCAGGTCACAGAGAGAGGGGTACAGTGTTACCCCAGATCACAGGGAGATGTGTACAGTGTTACCCCAGATCACAGAGAGAGGTGTACAGTATTACCCCTAGATCACAGAGAGAGGTGTACAGTGTTACACCCAGATCACAGAGAGAGGTGTACAGTGTTACCCCAGATCACAGTGAGATGTAAAGTGTTGCTACTAGATCAAAGGGAGAGGGGTACAGTGTTACCCCAGATCACAGGGAGAGGTGTACAGTGTTACCACCAGATCACAGGGAGAGGTGCACAGTGTTATGCCCAAATCACAGGTAGAGGGGTACAGTGTTACCCCAGATCACAGGGAGAGGCATACAGTGTTACCCGTCATCACAGGGAGAGGGTAACAGTGTTACACCCAGACCACAGAGAGAGGTGTACAGTGTTACCCCCAGATCACAGGGAATGGGGTAAAGTGTTACCATCAGATCACAGGTAGAGGTTACAGTGTTACCCCCAGATCACAGGGAATGGGTTACAGTCTTACACCCAGATCACAGGGAGAGGTGTACAGTGTTACCTCCAGATCACAGAGAGAGGTATACAGTGTAACCCAGATCACAGGGAGAGGTGTACAGTGTTACGCCCAAATCACAGGTAGAGGGGTACAGTGTTACCCCAGATCACAGAGAGAGGTGTACTGTGTTACCCCCAGATCACAGAGAGAGTTGTACAGTGTCACCCAAGGTCACAGAAAGAGGTGTACAGTGTTACCCCAGATCAGAGTGAGAAGTCTACAGTGTTAATCCAGATCACAGGGAGAGGTGTACAGTGTTACCACCAGATCACAGGGAGAGGGGTACGGTGTTACCCCAGATCACAGGGAGAGGTGCACAGTGTTACGCCCAAATCACAGGTAGAGGGGTACAGTGTTACCCCAGATCACAGAGAGGGGTGTACAGTGTTACCCCAGATCACAGAGAGGGGTGTACAATGTTACCCCCAGATCATAGAGAGATGTACAGTGTTACCACCAGATCACAGAGAGAGGTGTACTGTGTTACCCCCAGATCACAGAGAGAGTTGTACAGTGTCACCCAAGGTCACAGAAAGAGGTGTACAGTGTTACCCCAGATCACAGGGAGAGGTGTACAGTGTTACCCAGATCACAGGGAGAGGTGTACAATATTACTCCAGGTCAAAGGGAGAGGTGTACAGTGTTACCCCAGACCACAGAGAGGGGTGTACAATGTTACCCCCAGATCATAGAGAGATGTACAGTGTTACCACCAGATCACAGGGGGAGGGGTACAGTGTTACCCCAGATCACAGAGAAATGTGTACAGTGTAACCCCAGATCACAGAGAGGGGTGTACAGTGTTACAACCAGATCACAGGGAGAGGTGTACATTGTTACGCCAGACCACAGAGAGGGGTGTACAGTGTTACCCAGATCACAGGGAGAGATGTACAGTGTTACCCCAGATCACAGGGAGAGGTGTACAATGTTAACCCCAGATCAGAGGGAGAGGGGTACAGTGTTACCCCCAGATCAGACGGAGAGGGGTACAGTGTTACCCCCAGATCAGAGGGAGAGGAGTATAGTGCTACCCCCAGATCAGAGGGAGTGGGGTACAGTGTTACTCAGGTCACAGGGAGAGATGTACAGTGTCGCCCCATATCACAGGGAGAGGTGCACAGTGTTATCCCCAGATCGCAGGGTGAGGGGTACAGTGCTAACCCCAGATCACAGGGAGAGGTGCACAGTGTTACCCGCAGATCACAGGGAGAGGGGTACAGTGTTACCCCAGATCACAGGGACAGGCGTACAGTGTTACCCGAGATCCCAGGGAGATGGTAACAGTGTTAAACCCAGATCACAGGGAAAGGGGTACAGTGTTACCCCCAGATCAGAGGGAGAGTGGTACAGTGTTACACCCAGATCACAGAGAGAGGTGTACAGTGTTACCCCAGATCACAGGGAGAGGTGTACAGTGTTACCCCAGATCACAGAGAGAAGTGTACAGTGTTACTCATAGATCACAGAGCGATGTGCACAGTGTTAGCCCAGAACACAGAGAGAGGTGGACAGTGTTAGCCCAGCTCACAGAGAGAGGTGTACAGTGTTATCCCCAGATCACAGGGAGAGGGGTACAGTGTTACCCCAGATCACAGGGAGAGGCGTACAGTGTTACCTGAGAGCACAGACAGAGGGGTACAGTGTTACCCCCAGATCACAGAGAGAGGTGTACAGTGTTACTCCAGATCACAGAGAGATGTGTACAGTGTTAACCCCAGATCACATGGAATGGTGTACAGGGTTACCCCAGATCACAGGGAGAGGGTAACAGTGTTAACCCTAGATCACAGGGACAGGGGTACAGTGTTACCCCCAGATCAGAGGGAGAGGAGAACAGTGTTACACCCAGATCACAGGGAGAGATGTACAGTGTTACGCCGAGATCACAAAGAATGGGTTACAGTCTTACACCCAGATCACAGGGAGAGGGGTACAGTGTTACCCCAGGTCATCGGGAGAGGGATACAGTGTTATCCCCAGATCACAGAGAGAGATGTACAGTGATACCCCAGGTCACAGAGAGAGGTGTACAGTGTTACCCCCAGATCACAGGGAGAGGTGTACAGTGTTACCCCAGATCACAGGGAGAGATGTACAGTGTTACACCAGACACAGGGAGAGGTGTACAGTGTTACCCCAGATCATAGAGTGAGGGGTACAGTGTTACCCCAGAGCACAGAGAGAGATGTACAGTGTTACCCCAGATCACAGACTGAGTGGTACAGTGTTACCCCCAGATCACAGAGAGGGGTGTACAGTATTACCCCAGACCACAGAGAGGGGTGTACAGTGTTACGCCCAGATCACAGAGAGAGGTGTACCGTGTTACCCCGGTTCACAGAGAGAGGTGTACAGTGTTAACCCAGATCACAGAGAGAGGTGTACCGTGTTACCCCAGATCACAGACAGAGGTGTACAGTGTCAACCCAGATCACAGGGAGAGGTGTACAGTGTTAACCCAGATCACAGGGAGAGTGTACAGTGTTACCCCAGATCACAGACAGAGGTGTACAGTGTTACCCCAGATCACAGGGAGAGGTGTACAGTGTTACCCGGATAACAGGGAGAGTTGCACAGCGTTACCCTAGATCACAGGGAGAGTGTACAGTGTTACCACAGATCACAGACAAAGGTGTACAGTGTTACCCGCAGATCACAGAGAAATGTGTACAGTGTTACCCCCAGATCACAGGGAGAGGGGTACAGTGTTACCACAGATCACAGGGAGAGGGGTACAGTGTTACCCCAGATCACAGGGAGTGGTGTACAGTGTTATCCCCAGATCACAGGGAGAGGGGTACAGTGTTACCCCAGATCACAGGGAGAGGCGTACAGTGTTACCCCAGATCACAGACTGAGTGGTACAGTGTTACCGCCAGATCACAGAGAGGGGTGTACAGTATTACCCCAGACCACAGAGAGGGGTGTACAATGTTACGCCCAGATCACAGTGGGAAATACAGTGTTACCCCCAGATCATAGAGAGAGGTGTACAGTGTTACCCCCAGATCACAGAGAGAGGTGTCCAGTGTTAACCCAGATCACAGAGAGAGGTGTCCAGTGTTAACCCAGATCACAGAGAGGGGTGTACAATGTTACCCCAGATCACAGAGAGAGGTGTACAGTGTTACCCCCAGTTCACAGGGAGGGGTGTACAGTGTTACCCCAGATCACAGAGAGAGGTGTACAGTGTTACCCCAGATCACAGAGAGAGGTGTACAGTGTTACCCCAGATCACAGGGAGAGGTGTACAGTGTTACCCCTAGATCACAGAGAGAGGTGTACAGTGTTACCCCTAGATCACAGAGAGAGGTGTACAGTGTTACCCCAGATCACAGAGAGAGGTGTACAGTGTTACCCAGATCACAGGGAGAGGTGTACAGCGTTACCCTAGATCACAGGGAGAGTGTACAGTGTTAGCACAGATCACAGAGAGAGGTGTACAGTGTTACTCCAGATCACAGAGAGAGGTGTACAGTGTTACCCCCAGATCACAGAGAGAGGTGTACAGTGTTACCCCAGATCACAGAGAGAGGTGTACAGTGTTACCCCAGATCACAGAGAGAGGTGTACAGTGTTACCCCCACATCACAGGGAGAGGTGTACAGTGCTACCCCCACATCACAGGGAGAGGTGTACAGTGCTGCCCCCACATCACAGGGAGAGGTGTACAGTGTTACCCCCAGATCACAGGGTGAGGTGTACAGTGTTACCCAAGACCACAGAGAGGGGTGTAACGTGTTGCCCCAGGTCACAGGGAGAGGTGTACAGTGTCACCCTAGGTCACAGAAAGAGGTGCACAGTGTTACCCCAGATAACAGTGAGATGTACAGTGTTACCCCAGATCACAGAGAGAGGTGGACAGTGTTACCCCAGATCACAGGGAGTGGTGTACAGTGTTATCCCCAGATCACAGGGAGAGGGGTACAGTGTTACCCCAGATCACAGGGAGAGGGGTACAGTGTTACCCCAGATCACAGACTGAGTGGTACAGTGTTACCGCCAGATCACAGAGAGGGGTGTACAGTATTACCCCAGACCACAGAGAGGGGTGTACAGTGTTACGCCCAGATCACAGTGGGAAATACAGTGTTACCCCCAGATCATAGAGAGAGGTTTACAGTGTTACCCCCAGATCACAGAGAGAGGAGTCCAGTGTTAACCCAGATCACAGAGAGAGGTGTCCAGTGTTACCCCCAGTTCACAGGGAGGGGTGTACAGTGTTACCCCAGATCACAGGGAGAGGTGTACAGTGTTACCCCTAGATCACAGAGAGAGGTGTACAGTGTTACCCCAGATCACAGGGAGAGGTGTACAGTGTTACCCCTAGATCACAGAGAGAGGTGTACAGTGTTACCCCAGATCACAGAGAGAGGTGTACAGTGTTACCCAGATCACAGGGAGAGGTGTACAGCGTTACCCTAGATCACAGGGAGAGTGTACAGTGTTAGCACAGATCACAGAGAGAGGTGTACAGTGTTACTCCAGATCACAGAGAGAGGTGTACAGTGTTACCCCCAGATCACAGAGAGAGGTGTACAGTGTTACCCCAGATCACAGACAAAGGTGTACAGTGTTACCCCAGATCACAGAGAGAGGTGAACAGTGTTACCCACAGATCACAGGGAATGGGGTACAGTGCTACCCAAGACCACAGAGAGGGGTGTAACGTGTTGCCCCAGGTCACAGGGAGAGGTGTACAGTGTCACCCCAGGTCACAGAAAGAGGTGCACAGTGTTACCCCAGATAACAGTGAGATGTACAGTGTTATCCCAGATCACAGAGAGAGGTGGACAGTGTTACCCCAGAACACAGAGAGAGGTGAACAGTGTTATCCCAGATCACAGAGAGAGGTGGACAGTGTTACCCCAGATCACAGGGAGACGCGTACAGTGTTACCTGAGAGAACAGACATAGGGGTACAGTGTTACCCCCAGATCACTGGGAGAGGTGTACAGTGTTACGCCAGATCACAGAGACATATGTTCAGTGTTACACCCAGATCACAGGGAGAGGTGTACAGTGTTAACCAAGGTCATCGGGAGAGGGATACAGTGTTATCCGCCGATCACAGAGAGAGATGTACAGTGTTCCCCCCAGACCGCAGGGAGAGGGGTACAGTGTTACCCCAGAACACAGGGAGAGGTGTACAGTGCTACCCCCATATCACAGGGAGAGGTGTAGTGTTAGCCCCAGATCTGAGAGAGAGGGGTACAATGTTACCCCCAGATCAGACGGAGAGCGGTACAGTGTTACACTAGATCACAGAGAAACGTGTACAATGTTACTCCCAAATCACAGGTAGAGGGGTACAGTGTTACCCCAGATCACAGGGAGAGGTGTACTGTATGACCCCAGATCACAGGGAGAGGGTAACAGTGTTAACCCCAGATCACAGGGAGAGGTGTACAGTGTTACGCCCAGATCACAAGGAATGGGTTACAGTCTTACACCCAGATCACAGGGAGAGGCGTACAGTGTTAGACCCAGATCACAGGGAGAGGGGTACAGTGTTACCCCAGGTCATCAGGAGAGGGATACAGTGTTATCCCCAGATCACAGAGAGAGATGTACAGTGATACCTCAGATCACAGAGAGAGGTGTACAGTGTTACCCCCAGATCACAGGGAGAGGTGTACAGTGTTACCCAGATCACAGGGAGAGGTGTACAGTGTTACCCAAGACCACAGAGAGGGGTGTACAGTGTTACCCCCAGATTACACAGAGAGGTGTACAGTGTTACCCCCAGATCACAGAGAGAGGTGTACAGTGTTACCCCAGATCACAGACAGAGGTGTACAGTGTAACCCCAGATCACAGGGAGAGTTGTACAGTGTTACCTAGATCACAGGGAGAGTGTACAATGTTACCTAGATCACAGGGAGAGGTGTACAGTGTTACCCCAGATCACAGGGAGAGTGTTCAGAGTGACCCCAGATCACAGGGAGAGTGTACAATGTTACCTAGATCACAGGGAGAGGTGTACAGTGTTACCACAGATCACAGGGAGAGTGTACAGTGTTAGCACAGATCACAGAGAGAGGTGTACAGTGTTACCCCAGATCACAGACAGAGGTGTACAGTGTTACCCCAAATCACAGAGAGAGGTATACAGTGTTACCCAGATCACAGGGAGAGGTGTACAGCGTTACCCCACATCACAGGGAGAGTGTACAGTGTTAGCACAGATCACAGAGAGAGGTGTACAGTGTTACCCCAGATCACAGGGAGAGTGTACAGTGTTACCCCAGATCACAGAGAGAGGTGTACAGTGTTACCCCAGATCACAGACAGAGGTGTACAGTGTTACCCCAAATCACAGAGAGAGGTATACAGTGTTACCCAGATCACAGGGAGAGGTGTACAGCGTTACCCCAGATCACAGGGAGAGTGTACAGTGTTAGCAGAGATCACAGAGAGAGGTGTACTGTGTTACCCCCAGATCACAGAGAGAGTTGTACAGTGTCACCCAAGGTCACAGAAAGAGGTGTACAGTGTTACCCCAGATCACAGGGAGAGGTGTACAGTGTTACCCAGATCACAGGGAGAGGTGTACAATATTACTCCAGGTCAAAGGGAGAGGTGTACAGTGTTACCCCAGACCACAGAGAGGGGTGTACAATGTTACCCCCAGATCATAGAGAGATGTACAGTGTTACCACCAGATCACAGGGGGAGGGGTACAGTGTTACCCCAGATCACAGAGAAATGTGTACAGTGTAACCCCAGATCACAGAGAGGGGTGTACAGTGTTACAACCAGATCACAGGGAGAGGTGTACATTGTTACGCCAGACCACAGAGAGGGGTGTACAGTGTTACCCAGATCACAGGGAGAGATGTACAGTGTTACCCCAGATCACAGGGAGAGGTGTACAATGTTAACCCCAGATCAGAGGGAGAGGGGTACAGTGTTACCCCCAGATCAGACGGAGAGGGGTACAGTGTTACCCCCAGATCAGAGGGAGAGGAGTATAGTGCTACCCCCAGATCAGAGGGAGTGGGATACAGTGTTACTCAGGTCACAGGGAGAGATGTACAGTGTCGCCCCATATCACAGGGAGAGGTGCACAGTGTTATCCCCAGATCGCAGGGTGAGGGGTACAGTGCTAACCCCAGATCACAGGGAGAGGTGCACAGTGTTACCCGCAGATCACAGGGAGAGGGGTACAGTGTTACCCCAGATCACAGGGACAGGCGTACAGTGTTACCCGAGATCCCAGGGAGATGGTAACAGTGTTAAACCCAGATCACAGGGAAAGGGGTACAGTGTTACCCCCAGATCAGAGGGAGAGTGGTACAGTGTTACACCCAGATCACAGAGAGAGGTGTACAGTGTTACCCCAGATCACAGGGAGAGGTGTACAGTGTTACCCCAGATCACAGAGAGAAGTGTACAGTGTTACTCATAGATCACAGAGCGATGTGCACAGTGTTAGCCCAGAACACAGAGAGAGGTGGACAGTGTTAGCCCAGCTCACAGAGAGAGGTGTACAGTGTTACCCCAGATCACAGGGAGAGGTGTACAGTGTTACCCCAGATCACAGAGAGAAGTGTACAGTGTTACTCATAGATCACAGAGCGATGTGCACAGTGTTAGCCCAGAACACAGAGAGAGGTGGACAGTGTTAGCCCAGCTCACAGAGAGAGGTGTACAGTGTTATCCCCAGATCACAGGGAGAGGGGTACAGTGTTACCCCAGATCACAGGGAGAGGCGTACAGTGTTACCTGAGAGCACAGACAGAGGGGTACAGTGTTACCCCCAGATCACAGAGAGAGGTGTACAGTGTTACTCCAGATCACAGAGAGATGTGTACAGTGTTAACCCCAGATCACATGGAATGGTGTACAGGGTTACCCCAGATCACAGGGAGAGGGTAACAGTGTTAACCCTAGATCACAGGGACAGGGGTACAGTGTTACCCCCAGATCAGAGGGAGAGGAGAACAGTGTTACACCCAGATCACAGGGAGAGATGTACAGTGTTACGCCGAGATCACAAAGAATGGTTTACAGTCTTACACCCAGATCACAGGGAGAGGGGTACAGTGTTACCCCAGGTCATCGGGAGAGGGATACAGTGTTATCCCCAGATCACAGAGAGAGATGTACAGTGATACCCCAGGTCACAGAGAGAGGTGTACAGTGTTACCCCCAGATCACAGGGAGAGGTGTACAGTGTTACCCCAGATCACAGGGAGAGATGTACAGTGTTACACCAGACACAGGGAGAGGTGTACAGTGTTACCCCAGATCATAGAGTGAGGGGTACAGTGTTACCCCAGAGCACAGAGAGAGATGTACAGTGTTACCCCAGATCACAGACTGAGTGGTACAGTGTTACCCCCAGATCACAGAGAGGGGTGTACAGTATTACCCCAGACCACAGAGAGGGGTGTACAGTGTTACGCCCAGATCACAGAGAGAGGTGTACCGTGTTACCCCGGTTCACAGAGAGAGGTGTACAGTGTTAACCCAGATCACAGAGAGAGGTGTACCGTGTTACCCCAGATCACAGACAGAGGTGTACAGTGTCAACCCAGATCACAGGGAGAGGTGTACAGTGTTAACCCAGATCACAGGGAGAGTGTACAGTGTTACCCCAGATCACAGACAGAGGTGTACAGTGTTACCCCAGATCACAGGGAGAGGTGTACAGTGTTACCCGGATAACAGGGAGAGTTGCACAGCGTTACCCTAGATCACAGGGAGAGTGTACAGTGTTACCACAGATCACAGACAAAGGTGTACAGTGTTACCCGCAGATCACAGAGAAATGTGTACAGTGTTACCCCCAGATCACAGGGAGAGGGGTACAGTGTTACCACAGATCACAGGGAGAGGGGTACAGTGTTACCCCAGATCACAGGGAGTGGTGTACAGTGTTATCCCCAGATCACAGGGAGAGGGGTACAGTGTTACCCCAGATCACAGGGAGAGGCGTACAGTGTTACCCCAGATCACAGACTGAGTGGTACAGTGTTACCGCCAGATCACAGAGAGGGGTGTACAGTATTACCCCAGACCACAGAGAGGGGTGTACAATGTTACGCCCAGATCACAGTGGGAAATACAGTGTTACCCCCAGATCATAGAGAGAGGTGTACAGTGTTACCCCCAGATCACAGAGAGAGGTGTCCAGTGTTAACCCAGATCACAGAGAGAGGTGTCCAGTGTTAACCCAGATCACAGAGAGGGGTGTACAATGTTACCCCAGATCACAGAGAGAGGTGTACAGTGTTACCCCCAGTTCACAGGGAGGGGTGTACAGTGTTACCCCAGATCACAGAGAGAGGTGTACAGTGTTACCCCAGATCACAGGGAGAGGTGTACAGTGTTACCCCTAGATCACAGAGAGAGGTGTACAGTGTTACCCCTAGATCCCAGAGAGAGGTGTACAGTGTTACCCCTAGATCACAGAGAGAGGTGTACAGTGTTACCCCAGATCACAGAGAGAGGTGTACAGTGTTACCCAGATCACAGGGAGAGGTGTACAGCGTTACCCTAGATCACAGGGAGAGTGTACAGTGTTAGCACAGATCACAGAGAGAGGTGTACAGTGTTACTCCAGATCACAGAGAGAGGTGTACAGTGTTACCCCCAGATCACAGAGAGAGGTGTACAGTGTTACCCCAGATCACAGAGAGAGGTGTACAGTGTTACCCCAGATCACAGAGAGAGGTGTACAGTGTTACCCCCACATCACAGGGAGAGGTGTACAGTGCTACCCCCACATCACAGGGAGAGGTGTACAGTGCTGCCCCCACATCACAGGGAGAGGTGTACAGTGTTACCCCCAGATCACAGGGTGAGGTGTACAGTGTTACCCAAGACCACAGAGAGGGGTGTAACGTGTTGCCCCAGGTCACAGGGAGAGGTGTACAGTGTCACCCTAGGTCACAGAAAGAGGTGCACAGTGTTACCCCAGATAACAGTGAGATGTACAGTGTTACCCCAGATCACAGAGAGAGGTGGACAGTGTTACCCCAGATCACAGGGAGTGGTGTACAGTGTTATCCCCAGATCACAGGGAGAGGGGTACAGTGTTACCCCAGATCACAGGGAGAGGGGTACAGTGTTACCCCAGATCACAGACTGAGTGGTACAGTGTTACCGCCAGATCACAGAGAGGGGTGTACAGTATTACCCCAGACCACAGAGAGGGGTGTACAGTGTTACGCCCAGATCACAGTGGGAAATACAGTGTTACCCCCAGATCATAGAGAGAGGTTTACAGTGTTACCCCCAGATCACAGAGAGAGGAGTCCAGTGTTAACCCAGATCACAGAGAGAGGTGTCCAGTGTTACCCCCAGTTCACAGGGAGGGGTGTACAGTGTTACCCCAGATCACAGGGAGAGGTGTACAGTGTTACCCCTAGATCACAGAGAGAGGTGTACAGTGTTACCCCAGATCACAGGGAGAGGTGTACAGTGTTACCCCTAGATCACAGAGAGAGGTGTACAGTGTTACCCCAGATCACAGAGAGAGGTGTACAGTGTTACCCAGATCACAGGGAGAGGTGTACAGCGTTACCCTAGATCACAGGGAGAGTGTACAGTGTTAGCACAGATCACAGAGAGAGGTGTACAGTGTTACTCCAGATCACAGAGAGAGGTGTACAGTGTTACCCCCAGATCACAGAGAGAGGTGTACAGTGTTACCCCAGATCACAGACAAAGGTGTACAGTGTTACCCCAGATCACAGAGAGAGGTGAACAGTGTTACCCACAGATCACAGGGAATGGGGTACAGTGCTACCCCCACATCACAGGGAGAGGTGTACAGTGTTACCCCCAGATCACAGGGTGAGGTGTACAGTGTTACCCAAGACCACAGAGAGGGGTGTAACGTGTTGCCCCAGGTCACAGGGAGAGGTGTACAGTGTCACCCCAGGTCACAGAAAGAGGTGCACAGTGTTACCCCAGATAACAGTGAGATGTACAGTGTTACCCCAGATCACAGGGAGACGCGTACAGTGTTACCTGAGAGAACAGACATAGGGGTACAGTGTTACCCCCAGATCACTGGGAGAGGTGTACAGTGTTACGCCAGATCACAGAGACATATGTTCAGTGTTACACCCAGATCACAGGGAGAGGTGTACAGTGTTAACCAAGGTCATCGGGAGAGGGATACAGTGTTATCCGCCGATCACAGAGAGAGATGTACAGTGTTCCCCCCAGATCGCAGGGAGAGGGGTACAGTGTTACCCCAGAACACAGGGAGAGGTGTACAGTGCTACCCCCATATCACAGGGAGAGGTGTAGTGTTAGCCCCAGATCTGAGAGAGAGGGGTACAATGTTACCCCCAGATCAGACGGAGAGCGGTACAGTGTTACACTAGATCACAGAGAAACGTGTACAGTGTTACCCCCAGATCACAGAGAGAGGTGTACAATGTTACTCCCAAATCACAGGTAGAGGGGTACAGTGTTACCCCAGATCATAGGGAGAGGTGTACTGTATGACCCCAGATCACAGGGAGAGGGTAACAGTGTTAACCCCAGATCACAGGGAGAGGTGTACAGTGTTACGCCCAGATCACAAGGAATGGGTTACAGTCTTACACCCAGATCACAGGGAGAGGCGTACAGTGTTAGACCCAGATCACAGGGAGAGGGGTACAGTGTTACCCCAGGTCATCAGGAGAGGGATACAGTGTTATCCCCAGATCACAGAGAGAGATGTACAGTGATACCTCAGATCACAGAGAGAGGTGTACAGTGTTACCCCCAGATCACAGGGAGAGGTGTACAGTGTTACCCAGATCACAGGGAGAGGTGTACAGTGTTACCCAAGACCACAGAGAGGGGTGTACAGTGTTACCCCCAGATTACACAGAGAGGTGTACAGTGTTACCCCCAGATCACAGAGAGAGGTGTACAGTGTTACCCCAGATCACAGACAGAGGTGTACAGTGTAACCCCAGATCACAGGGAGAGTTGTACAGTGTTACCTAGATCACAGGGAGAGTGTACAATGTTACCTAGATCACAGGGAGAGGTGTACAGTGTTACCCCAGATCACAGGGAGAGTGTTCAGAGTGACCCCAGATCACAGGGAGAGTGTACAATGTTACCTAGATCACAGGGAGAGGTGTACAGTGTTACCACAGATCACAGGGAGAGTGTACAGTGTTAGCACAGATCACAGAGAGAGGTGTACAGTGTTACCCCAGATCACAGACAGAGGTGTACAGTGTTACCCCAAATCACAGAGAGAGGTATACAGTGTTACCCAGATCACAGGGAGAGGTGTACAGCGTTACCCCACATCACAGGGAGAGTGTACAGTGTTAGCACAGATCACAGAGAGAGGTGTACAGTGTTACCCCAGATCACAGGGAGAGTGTACAGTGTTACCCCAGATCACAGAGAGAGGTGTACAGTGTTACCCCAGATCACAGAGAGAGGTGTACAGTGTTACCCCAAATCACAGAGAGAGGTATACAGTGTTACCCAGATCACAGGGAGAGGTGTACAGCGTTACCCCAGATCACAGGGAGAGTGTACAGTGTTAGCACAGATCACAGAGAGAGGTGTACAGTGTTACCCCAGATCACAGGGAGAGTGTACAGTGTTACCCCAGATCACAGAGAGAGGTGTACAGTGTTACCGCAGATCACAGGGAGAGTGTACAGTGTTACCCCAGATCACAGGGAGAGTGTACAGTGTTACCCCAGATCACAGAGAGAGGTGTACAGTGTTACCCCAGATCACAAAGAGAGGTGTACAGTGTTCGCACAGATCACAGACAGAGGTGTACAGTGTTCCCCCAGATCACTGGGAGAGTGTACAGTGTTACCCCAGATCACAGAGAGAGGTGTACAGTGTTACCCCAGATCACAAAGAGAGGTGTACAGTGTTCGCACAGATCACAGACAGAGGTGTACAGTGTTACCCCAGATCACAAAGAGAGGTGTACAGTGTTCGCACAGATCACAGACAGAGGTGCACAGTTTTACCACAGATCACAGACAGAGGTGTACAGTTTTACCCCATATCACAGGGAGAGGTGTAGTATTAGCCCCAGATCTGAGAGAGAGGGGTACAATGTTACCACCAGATCAGACGGAGAGGGGTACAGTGTTACACTAGATCACAGAGAAACGTGTACAGTGTTACCCCCAGATCACAGAGAGAGGTGTACAATGTTACTCCCAAATCACAGGTAGAGGGGTACAGTGTTACCCCAGATCACAGGGAGAGGTGTACTGTGTGACCCCAGATCACAGGGAGAGGGTAACAGTGTTAACCCCAGATCACAGGGACAGGGGTACAGTTTTACCCCAAGATGAGAGGGAGAGGACAACAGTGTTACACCCAGATCACAGGGAGAGGTGTGCAGTGTTACGCCCAGATCACAAGGAATGGGTTACAGTCTTACACCCAGATCACAGGGAGAGGCGTACAGTGTTAGACCCAGATCACAGGGAGAGGGGTACAATGTTACCCCAGGTCATCAGGAGAGGGATACAGTGTTATCCCCAGATCACAGAGAGAGATGTACAGTGATACCTCAGATCACAGAGAGAGGTGTACAGTGTTACCCCCAGATCACAGGGAGAGGTGTACAGTGTTACCCAGATCACAGGGAGAGGTGTACAGTGTTACCCAAGACCACAGAGAGGGGTGTACAGTGTTACCCCCAGATTACACAGAGAGGTGTACAGTGTTACCCCCAGATCACAGAGAGAGGTGTACAGTGTTACCCCAGATCACAGACAGAGGTGTACAGTGTAACCCCAGATCACAGGGAGAGTTGTACAGTGTTACCTAGATCACAGGGAGAGTGTACAATGTTACCTAGATCACAGGGAGAGGTGTACAGTGTTACCCCAGATCACAGGGAGAGTGTTCAGAGTGACCCCAGATCACAGGGAGAGTGTACAATGTTACCTAGATCACAGGGAGAGGTGTACAGTGTTACCACAGATCACAGGGAGAGTGTACAGTGTTAGCACAGATCACAGAGAGAGGTGTACAGTGTTACCCCAGATCACAGACAGAGGTGTACAGTGTTACCCCAAATCACAGAGAGAGGTATACAGTGTTACCCAGATCACAGGGAGAGGTGTACAGTGTTACCCCACATCACAGGGAGAGTGTACAGTGTTAGCACAGATCACAGAGAGAGGTGTACAGTGTTACCCCAGATCACAGGGAGAGTGTACAGTGTTACCCCAGATCACAGAGAGAGGTGTACAGTGTTACCCCAGATCACAGAGAGAGGTGTACAGTGTTACCCCAAATCACAGAGAGAGGTATACAGTGTTACCCAGATCACAGGGAGAGGTGTACAGCGTTACCCCAGATCACAGGGAGAGTGTACAGTGTTAGCACAGATCACAGAGAGAGGTGTACAGTGTTACCCCAGATCACAGGGAGAGTGTACAGTGTTACCCCAGATCACAGAGAGAGGTGTACAGTGTTACCGCAGATCACAGGGAGAGTGTACAGTGTTACCCCAGATCACAGGGAGAGTGTACAGTGTTACCCCAGATCACAGAGAGAGGTGTACAGTGTTACCCCAGATCACAAAGAGAGGTGTACAGTGTTAGCACAGATCACAGACAGAGGTGTACAGTGTTCCCCCAGATCACTGGGAGAGTGTACAGTGTTACCCCAGATCACAGAGAGAGGTGTACAGTGTTACCCCAGATCACAAAGAGAGGTGTACAGTGTTCGCCCAGATCACAGACAGAGGTGTACAGTGTTACCCCAGATCACAAAGAGAGGTGTACAGTGTTCGCACAGATCACAGACAGAGGTGTACAGTTTTACCACAGATCACAGACAGAGGTGTACAGTTTTACCCCATATCACAGGGAGAGGTGTAGTATTAGCCCCAGATCTGAGAGAGAGGGGTACAATGTTACCACCAGATCAGACGGAGAGGGGTACAGTGTTACACTAGATCACAGAGAAACGTGTACAGTGTTACCCCCAGATCACAGAGAGAGGTGTACAATGTTACTCCCAAATCACAGGTAGAGGGGTACAGTGTTACCCCAGATCACAGGGAGAGGCGTACAGTGTGACCCCAGATCACAGGGAGAGGGTAACAGTGTTAACCCCAGATCACAGGGACAGGGGTACAGTGTTACGCCCAGATCACAAGGAATGGGTTACAGTCTTACACCCAGATCACAGGGAGAGGCGTACAGTGTTACACCCAGATCACAGGGAGACGGGTACAGTGTTACCACAGGTCATCGGGAGAGGGATACAGCGTTATCCCCAGATCACAGAGAGAGATGTACAGTGATACCCCAGATCACAGAGAGAGGTGTACAGTGTTACCCCAGATCACAGACAGAGGTGTACAGTGTAACCGCAGATCACAGAGAGAGGTGTACAGTGTTACCCCAGATCACAGAGAGAGGTGTACAGTGTTACCCCAGATCACAGACAGAGGTGTACAGTGTAACCGCAGATCACAGAGAGAGGTGTACAGTGTTACCCCAGATCACAGGGAGAGTGTACAATGTTACCTAGATCACAGGGAGAGGTATACAGTGTTACCAGGATCACAGGGAGACGTGTACAGCATTACCCCAGATCACAGGGAGAGTGTACAGTGTTAGCACAGATCACAGAGAGAGGTATACAGTGTTACCCCAGATCACAGGGAGAGTGTACAGTGTTACCCCAGATCACAGAGAGAGGTGTACAGTGTTACCCCAGATCACAGAGAGAGGTGTGCAGTGTTACCCCCAGATCACAGAGAGAGGTGTACAGTGTTCGCACAGATCACAGACAGAGGTGTACAGTGTTACCCCAGATCACAGGGAGAGTGTACAGTGTTAGCCCAGATCACAGAGAGAGATGTACAGTGTTACCCAGATCACAGGGAGAGGGGTACATGTTACCCCAGATCACAGGTAGAGGCGTACAGTGTTAACAGAGAGCACAGACAGAGGGGTACAGTGTTACCCCCAGACCACAGAATGGGGTGTACAGTGTTACCCCCAGATCACAGTGAGATGTACAGTGTAACCCCCATATCTCAGGGAGAGGTGTACAGTGTTAACCCCAGATCAGAGGGAGAGGGGTACAGTGTTACATTAGATCACAGAGAAACGTGTACAGTGTTACCCCCAGATCACAGAGAGAGGTATACAGTGTTGCCCCAGATCACAGGGAGAGGTGTACAGTGTTGCCTCAGATCACAGAGAGAGGTGTACAGTGTTACCCCAGATCACAGTGAGATGTTCAGTGTTCCGCCAGATCTCAGGGAGAGGGGTACAGTGTTACTCCAGATCACAGGGAGAGGTGTACAGTGTTTCCCCAGATCACAGGGAGAGGTGTACAGTGTTACCCACAGATCACAGGGGGAGGGGTTCAGTGTTACCCCAGATCACAGAGAGAGGTGTACAGTGTTACACCAGTTCACCGGGAGAGGTGTACAGTGTTACCACAGATCAGAGTGAGATCTACAATGCTTCCCGCAGATCACAGAGAGAGGTGTACAGTGTTACCCCAGATCACAGGTAGAGGCGTACAGTGTTAATAGAAAGCACAGACAGAGGGGTACAGTGTTACCCCCAGACCACAGAGAGGGTGTACAGTGTTACCCCCAGATCACAGTGAGATGCACAGTGTTACACCCAGATCAGAGGGAGAGGGGTACAGTGTTACATTAGATCACAGAGAAACGTGTACAGTGTTACCCCAGATCACAGTGAGATGTTCAGTGTTCCCCAGATCTCAGGGAGAGGTGTACAGTGTTACTCCAGATCACAGGGTGAGGTGTATAGTTGTACCCCAGATCACAGGGAGATGGGTTCAGTGTTTCCCCAGATCACAGGGAGAGGTGTACAGTGTTTCCCCAAATCACAGGGAGAGGTGTACTGTGTTACCACAGATCATAGTGAGAGGCGCACAGTGTTACCCCAGACCACAGAGAGGGGTGGACATTGTTACCCCCAGATCACAGAGAGAGGTGTGCAGTGTTACCCCAGATCATAGAGAGGGCTGTACAGTGTAACCCCCATATCTCAGGGAGAGGTGTACAGTGTTAACCCCAGATCAGAGGCTGAGGTGTACAGTTTTACCCCGTATCACAGAGAGAGGTGTACAGTGTTACCCTAGACCTCAGAGAGGGGTGTACAGTGTTACCCCCAGATCACAGTGAGATGTACAGTGTTATCCCCAGATCACAGAGAGCTGTGTACAGTGATAACCCAGATCAACGAGAGAGGTGTACAGTGTAACCCCAGATCACAGAAAGAGGTGTACAGTGTTACCCCAGATCACAGAGAGTGGTCTACAGTGTTACCCCAGATGACAGAGGCAGGGGTACAGCGTTGCCCCCAGATCACCGAGAGATGTGTACATTGTTACCACAGATCACAGCGAGAGGCGCACAGTGTTACACCAGACCACAGAGAGAGGTGTACAGTGTTACCCCTAGATCACAGAGAGAGGTGTACAGTGTTACCCCAGATCACAGAGAGAGTTGTACAGTGTTAACCCAGATCACAGAGAGAGGTGTACATTGTTACCCCCAGATCACAGAGAGAGGTGTACAGTGTTACCACAGATCACAGAGAGAGGTGTACAGTGTTACCCCTAGATCACAGAGAGAGGTGTGCAGTGTTAACCCAGATCACAGAGAGAGGTGTACAGTGTTACCCCCAGATCAGAGGGAGAGGGGTACAGTGTTACCCCAGATCACAGTGAGATGTACATTGTAACCCCCATATCTCAGGGAGAGGTGTACAGTGTTAACCCCAGATCAGAGGGAGAGATGTACAGTGTTACACCCAGATCATACAGAGAGGGTTACAGCGTTATACCCAGATCAGAGGGAGAGGGGTACAGTGTTACCCCCAGATCATACAGAGAGGGTTACAGTGTTATACCCAGATCAGAGGGCGAGGGGTACAGTGTTATATTAGATCACAGAGAAACGTGTACAGTGTTAACCCCAAATCACAGCGAGAGGCGTACAGTGTTACTCCAGACCACAGAGAGAGGTGTACAGTGTTACCCCAGATCACAGAGAGAGGTGTACAGTGTTACTCCAGATGACAGGTTGAGGTGTACAGTTTTACCCCAGATCACAGGGAGATGAGTACAGTGTTTACCCAGATCACAGGGAGAGGTGTACAGTGTTACCCACAGATCACAGGGAGAGGGGTACAGTGTTACCCCAGATCACAGAGAGATGTGTACAGTGTTACACCAGATGACCGGGAGAGGTTTACAGTATTACCCCAGATCACAGAGAGGGCTGTACAGTTTTACCCCATATCACAGAGAGAGGTGTACAGTGTTACCCTAGACCTCAGAGAGGGGTGTACAGTGTTACCCTAGACCTCAGAGAAGGGTGTACCGTGTTACCCACAGATCACAGTGAGATGTACAGTGTTATACCCAGATCACAGAGAGAGGTGTACAGTGTTACCCCAGATCACAGAAAGACGTGCACAGTGTTATCCACAGATCACAGGGAGAGGGGTACAGTGTTACCTGAGAGCACAGACAGAGGGGTTCAGTGTTACCCCCAGATCCCAGGGTGGGGTGTACAGTGTTACCCCAGACCACAGAGAGGGTTTTATAGTGTTTCCCCCAGATCACAGTGAGTTGTACAGTGTAACCCCCATATCTCAGGGAGAGGTGTACAGTGTTAACCCCAGATCAGAGGGAGAGGGGTACAGTGTTACCCCCATATCAGACAGAGAGGGGTACAGTGTTATACCCAGATCACAGGGAGAGGGGTACAGTGTTACCCCAGATCACAGGGAGAGGTGTACAGTGTTACCCACAGATCACAGTGAGAGGGGTACAGTGTTACCCCAGATCACAGGGAGAGGTGTACAGTGTTACCCACAGATCACAGTGAGAGGGGTACAGTGTTACCCCAGATCACAGGGAGATGTGTACAGTGTTACCCCAGATCACAGAGAGGGCTGTACAGTTTTACCCCATATCACAGAGAGGTGTACAGTGTTACCCTAGACCTCAGAGAGGGGTGTACAGTGTTACCCCCAGATCACAGTGAGATATACAGTGTTATCCCCAGATCACAGAGAGCTGTGTTCAGTGTTAACCCAGATCAATGAGAGAGGTGTACAGTGTTACCCCAGATCACAGAGAGAGGTGTACAGTGTTACCCCAGACGACAGAGGGAGGGTTACAGCGTTGCCCGTAGATCACCGAGAGATGTGTACAGTGTTACCACAGATAATAGCGAGAGGCGCACAGTGTTACACCAGACCACAGAGAGGGGTGTACATTGTTACCCCCAGATCACAGAGAGAGGTGAGCAGTGTTACCCCCCGATTAGGGGGAGAGGGGTACAGTGTAACTCCAGATCACAGGGAGAGGTGTACAGTTGTACCCCAGATCACAGGGAGGTGGGTACAGTGTTTCCCCAGATCACACGGAGAGGTGTACAGTGTTGCCCACAGATCACAGAGTGGGGTGTACATTGTTACCCCCAGATCACAGTGAGATGTACAGTGTAACCCCCATATCTCAGGGAGAGGTGTACAGTGTTAACCCCAGATCAGAGGGAGAGGGGTACAGTGTTACCCCCAGATCGGACTGAGAGGGGTACAGTGTTACACCCAGATCAGAGGGAGAGGGGTACAGTGTTACATTAGATCACAGAGAAACGTGTACAGTGCTACCTCCAGATCACAGAGAGAAGTGTACAGTGTTATCCCCAGATCACAGGGAGAGGTGTACAGTGTTATCCCCAGATCACAGAGAGCTGTGTACAGTGTTAACCCAGATCAACGAGAGAGGTGTACAGTGTTAACCCAGATCACAGAAAGAGGTGTACAGTGTTACCCCAGATCACAGAGAGAGGTGTACAGTGTTACCCCAGATCACCGAGAGATGTGTACAGTGTTACCACAGATCATAGCGAGAGGCGCACAGTGTTACACCAGACCACAGAGAGGGGTGTACATTGTTACCCCCAGATCACAGAGAGACGTGTGCAGGGTTACCCCAGATCACAGAGAGAGGTGTACAGTGTTACCAGATCACAGAGAGAGGTGTACAGTGTTACCCCAGATCACAGTGATATGTTCAGTGTTCCCCCAGATCTCGGGGAGAGGTGTACAGTGTTACTCCAGATCACAGGGAGAGGGGTACAGTGTTACCCACAGATCACAGGGAGAGGGGTACAGTGTTACCCACAGATCACAGGGAGAGGTGCACAGTGTTACCCACAGATCACAGTGAGAGGGGTACAGTGTTACCCCAGATCACAGGGAGATGTACAGTGTTACCCCAGATCACAGAGAGGGCTGTACAGGTTTACCCCATATCACAGAGAGAGGTGTACAGTGTTACCCTAGACCTCAGAGAGGGGTGTACAGTGTTACCCAAAGATCACAGTGAGATGTACAGTGTTATCCCCAGATCACAGGGAGAGGTGTACAGTGTAACCCCAGACCACAGAAAGAGGTGCACAGTGTTATCCACAGATCACAGGGAGAGGGGTACAGTGTTCCGCCAGATCTCAGGGAGAGGGGTACAGTTTTACCCCAGATCACAGGGAGATGGGTACAGTTTTACCCCAGATCACAGGGAGAGGTGGACAGTGTTACACTAGACAACAGAGGGAGGTGTACAGTGTTGCCCCCAGATCACCGAGAGATGTGTACAGTGTTACCCCAGATCACAGGGAGAGGTGTGCAGTGTTACCCCAGATCACAGAGAGAGGTGTACAGTGTTACCCCTAGATCACAGAGAGAGGTGTACAGTGTGACCCTAGACCTGAGAGAGGGGTGTACAGTGTTACCCCCAGATCACAGTGAGATGTACAGTGTTATCCCCCGATCACAGAGAGATGTGTACAGTGTTACACCAGATCACAGAAAGAGGTGTACAGTGTTATCCCCAGATCACAGGGAGAGGGGTACAGTGTTACCTGAGAGCACAGACAGAGGGGTTCAGTGTAACCTCCAGATCACAGAGAGGGGTGTACAGTGTTTCCCCAGATCACAGAGAGAGGTGTACAGTGTTTCCCCCAGATCACAGTGAGATGTACAGTGTAACCCCCATATCTCAGGGAGAGGTGTACAGTGTTTCCCCAGATCACAGAGAGAGGTGTACAGTGTTACCCCAGATCACAGAGAATGTGTACAGTGTTACCCCAGATCACAGTGAGATGTACAGTGTAACCCCCATATCTCAGGGAGAGGTGTACAGTGTTAACCGCAGCTCAGAGGGAGAGGGGAACAGTGTTACCCCCATATCAGACAGAGGGGGGTACAGCGTTATACCGAGATCAGAGGGAGAGGGGTACAGTGTTACACTAGATCACAGAGAAACATGTACAGTGTTACCCCCAGATCACAGAGAGAGGTGTACAGTGTTGCCCCAGATCACAGAGAGAGGTGTACAGTGTTGCCCCAGATCACAGGGAGAGGTGTACAGTGTTACCCACAGATCACAGTGAGAGGGGTACAGTGTTACCCCAGATCACAGGGAGATGTGTACAGTGTTACCCCAGATCACAGAGAGGGCTGTACAGTTTTACCCCATATCACAGAGAGGTGTACAGTGTTACCCTAGACCTCAGAGAGGGGTGTACAGTGTTACCCCCAGATCACAGTGAGATATACAGTGTTATCCCCAGATCACAGAGAGCTGTGTTCAGTGTTAACCCAGATCAACGAGAGAGGTGTACAGTGTTACCCCAGATCACAGAGAGAGGTGTACAGTGTTACCCCAGACGACAGAGGGAGGGTTACAGCGTTGCCCGTAGATCACCGAGAGATGTGTACAGTGTTACCACAGATAATAGCGAGAGGCGCACAGTGTTACACCAGACCACAGAGAGGGGTGTACATTGTTACCCCCAGATCACAGAGAGAGGTGAGCAGTGTTACCCCCCGATTAGGGGGAGAGGGGTACAGTGTAACTCCAGATCACAGGGAGAGGTGTACAGTTGTACCCCAGATCACAGGGAGGTGGGTACAGTGTTTCCCCAGATCACACGGAGAGGTGTACAGTGTTACCCACAGATCACAGAGTGGGGTGTACATTGTTACCCCCAGATCACAGTGAGATGTACAGTGTAACCCCCATATCTCAGGGAGAGGTGTACAGTGTTAACCCCAGATCAGAGGGAGAGGGGTACAGTGTTACCCCCAGATCGGACTGAGAGGGGTACAGTGTTACACCCAGATCAGAGGGAGAGGGGTACAGTGTTACATTAGATCACAGAGAAACGTGTACAGTGCTACCTCCAGATCACAGAGAGAAGTGTACAGTGTTATCCCCAGATCACAGGGAGAGGTGTACAGTGTTATCCCCAGATCACAGAGAGCTGTGTACAGTGTTAACCCAGATCAACGAGAGAGGTGTACAGTGTTAACCCAGATCACAGAAAGAGGTGTACAGTGTTACCCCAGATCACAGAGAGAGGTGTACAGTGTTACCCCAGATCACCGAGAGATGTGTACAGTGTTACCACAGATCATAGCGAGAGGCGCACAGTGTTACACCAGACCACAGAGAGGGGTGTACATTGTTACCCCCAGATCACAGAGAGACGTGTGCAGGTTTACCCCAGATCACAGAGAGAGGTGTACAGTGTTACCCCCAGATCACAGAGAGAGGTGTACAGTGTTACCCCAGATCACAGTGATATGTTCAGTGTTCCCCCAGATCTCGGGGAGAGGTGTACAGTGTTACTCCAGATCACAGGGAGAGGGGTACAGTGTTACCCACAGATCACAGGGAGAGGGGTACAGTGTTACCCACAGATCACAGGGAGAGGTGCACAGTGTTACCCACAGATCACAGTGAGAGGGGTACAGTGTTACCCCAGATCACAGGGAGATGTACAGTGTTACCCCAGATCACAGAGAGGGCTGTACAGGTTTACCCCATATCACAGAGAGAGGTGTACAGTGTTACCCTAGACCTCAGAGAGGGGTGTACAGTGTTACCCAAAGATCACAGTGAGATGTACAGTGTTATCCCCAGATCACAGGGAGAGGTGTACAGTGTAACCCCAGACCACAGAAAGTGGTGCACAGTGTTATCCACAGATCACAGGGAGAGGGGTACAGTGTTCCGCCAGATCTCAGGGAGAGGGGTACAGTTTTACCCCAGATCACAGGGAGATGGGTACAGTTTTACCCCAGATCACAGGGAGAGGTGGACAGTGTTACACTAGACAACAGAGGGAGGTGTACAGTGTTGCCCCCAGATCACCGAGAGATGTGTACAGTGTTACCCCAGATCACAGGGAGAGGTGTGCAGTGTTACCCCAGATCACAGAGAGAGGTGTACAGTGTTACCCCTAGATCACAGAGAGAGGTGTACAGTGTGACCCTAGACCTGAGAGAGGGGTGTACAGTGTTACCCCCAGATCACAGTGAGATGTACAGTGTTATCCCCCGATCACAGAGAGATGTGTACAGTGTTACACCAGATCACAGAAAGAGGTGTACAGTGTTATCCCCAGATCACAGGGAGAGGGGTACAGTGTTACCTGAGAGCACAGACAGAGGGGTTCAGTGTTACCTCCAGATCACAGAGAGGGGTGTACAGTGTTTCCCCAGATCACAGAGAGAGGTGTACAGTGTTTCCCCCAGATCACAGTGAGATGTACAGTGTAACCCCCATATCTCAGGGAGAGGTGTACAGTGTTTCCCCAGATCACAGAGAGAGGTGTACAGTGTTACCCCAGATCACAGAGAATGTGTACAGTGTTACCCCAGATCACAGTGAGATGTACAGTGTAACCCCCATATCTCAGGGAGAGGTGTACAGTGTTAACCGCAGCTCAGAGGGAGAGGGGAACAGTGTTACCCCCATATCAGACAGAGGGGGGTACAGCGTTATACCGAGATCAGAGGGAGAGGGGTACAGTGTTACACTAGATCACAGAGAAACATGTACAGTGTTACCCCCAGATCACAGAGAGAGGTGTACAGTGTTGCCCCAGATCACAGAGAGAGGTGTACAGTGTTGCCCCAGATCACAGAGAGAGGTGTACAGTGTTACCCCAGATCACAGAGAGGGCTGTACAGTTTTACCCCATATTACAGGGAGAGGTGTACAGTGTTACCCTAGACCTCAGAGAGGGGTGTACAGTGTTAACCCCAGATCACAGTGAGATGTACAGTGTTATCCCCAGATCACAGAGAGATGTGTACAGTGTTACCCCAGACCACAGAAAGAGGTGTACAGTGTTACCCCAGACAACAGAGGGAGGTTTAGAGTGTTGCCCCCAGATCACAGAGAGAGGTGTACAGTGTTACCCCAGATCACAGTGAGATGTTCAGTGTTCCCCCAGATCTCAGGGAGAGGGTACCGTGTTACCCCAGATCACAGAGAGAGATGTACAGTGTTACCCCAGATCACAGAGAGAGGTGTACAGTGTTAACCCAGATCACAGAGAGGGGTGTACAGTGTTACCCCAGATCACAGAGAGATGTGCACAGTGTCACCCCAGATCACAGTTAGATGTACAGTGTTATCCACAGATCACAGAGAGATGTGCACAGTGTTACCCCAGAACACACAGAGTGGTGTACAGTGTGACCCCAGATCACAGGGACAGGGGTTCAGTGTTACCTGAGAGCACTGACAGAGGGGTTCAGTGTTACCCCCAGATCACAGAGAGGGGTGTACAGTGTTACCCCAGACCACAGAGAGGGGGGTACAGTGTTTCCCCCAGATCACAGAGAGAGGTGTAAAGTGTTATCCCTAGATCACAGAGAGATGTGTACAGTGTTACGCCAGATCACAGAGAGGGCTGTACTGTTTTGCCCCAGATCACAGAGAGAGGTGTACAGTCTTACCCTAGACCTCAGAGAGGGGTGTACAGTGTTACCCACAAATCACAGTGAGATGTACAGTGTTATCCCCAGATCACAGGGAGAGGGGTACAGTGTTACCCCAGATCACAGAGAGAGGTGTACAGTGTTACCCCATATCACAGAGAGAGGTGTACAGTGTTAACCCAGATCACAGAGAGATATGTACAGTGTTACACCAGATAACCGGGAGAGGTGTACAGTGTTACCCCAGATCACAGAGAGAGATGTACAGTGTTACCCCATATCACAGAGAGAGGTGTACAGTGTTAACCCAGATCACAGAGAGGGGTGTACAGTGTTACCCCAGATCACAGGAAGATGTGTACAGTGTCACCCCAGGTCACAGAAAGAGGTGCACAGTGTTACCCCAGATCACAGTTAGATGTACAGTGTTATCCGCAGATCACAAGAGAGATGTGCACAGTGTTACCCCAGAACACACAGAGTGGTGTACAGTGTGACCCCAGATCACAGGGAGAGGGGTTCAGTGTTACCTGAGAGCACAGACAGAGGGGTTCAGTGTTTCCCCCAGATCACAGAGAGGGGTGTACAGTGTTACCCTAGACCTCAGAGAGAGGTGTACAGTGTTATCCCCAGATCACAGAGAGATGTGTACAGTGTTAACCCAGATCACAGAGAGAGGTGTACAGTGTTACCCCAGATCACAGAAAGAGGTGCACAGTGTTATCCACAGATCACAGGGAGAGGGGTACAGTGTTACCTGAGAGCACTGACAGAGGGGTTCAGTGTTACCCCCAGATCACAGAGAGGGGTGTACAGTGTTGCCCCAGACCACAGAGAGGGGGGTACAGTGTTTCCCCCAGATCACAGTGAGATGTACAGTGTAACCCCCATATCTCAGTGAGAGGTGTACAGTGTTAACCCCAGATCAGAGGGAGAGGGGTACGGTGTTACCCCCATATCAGACAGAGAGGGATACAGTGTTATACCCAGATCAGAGGGAGAGGGGTACAGTGTTACCCCAGATCACAGAGAGAGGTGCGCAGTGTTACTCCAGATCACAGAGAGAGGTGTACAGTGTTACCTCAGATCACAGGGAGATGTGTACAGTGTTACCCCAGATCACAGAGAGGGCTGTACAGTTTTACCCCAGATCACAGAGAGAGGTGTACAGTGTTACCCTAGACCTCAGAGAGGGGTGTACAGTGTTACCCACAGATCACAGTGAGATGTACAGTGTTATCCCCAGATCACAGAGAGATGTGTACAGTGTTACCCCAGATCACAGAGAGAGGTGTACAGTGTTACCCCAGATCACAGAAAGAGGTGTACAGTGTTACCCCAGATCACAGAGAGAGGTGTATAGTGTTACCCCAGACGACAGAGGGAGGTGTGCAGTGTTGCCCCCAGATCACCGAGAGATGTGTACAGTGTTACCCCAGATCACAGGGAGAGGTGTGGAGGGTTAACCCAGATCATAGAGAGAGGTGTACAGTGTTACCCCAGATCACAGGGAGAGTGTAAAGTGTTAACCCAGATCACCGGGAGAGGTTTACAGTGTTACCCCAGATCACCGGGAGAGGTTTACAGTGTTACCCCAGATCACAGAGAGAGGTGTACAGTGTTACCCCAGATCACAGAGAGATGTGTACAGTGTTACCCCAGATCACAGAGAGGGCTGTACAGTTTTGCCCCAGATCACAGAGAGAGGTGTACAGTCTTACCCTAGACCTCAGAGAGGGGTGTACAGTGTTACCCACAAATCACAGTGAGATGTACAGTGTTATCCCCAGATCACAGGGAGAGGGGTACAGTGTTAGCCCAAATCACAGAGAGAAGTGTACAGTTTTACCCCATATCACAGTGAGAGGGGTACAGTGTTACCCCAGATCACAGGGAGATGTGTACAGTGTTACCCCAGATCACAGAGAGGGCTGTACAGTTTTACCCCATATCACAGAGAGGTGTACAGTGTTACCCTAGACCTCAGAGAGGGGTGTACAGTGTTACCCCCAGATCACAGTGAGATATACAGTGTTATCCCCAGATCACAGAGAGCTGTGTTCAGTGTTAACCCAGATCAACGAGAGAGGTGTACAGTGTTACCCCAGATCACAGAGAGAGGTGTACAGTGTTACCCCAGACGACAGAGGGAGGGTTACAGCGTTGCCCGTAGATCACCGAGAGATGTGTACAGTGTTACCACAGATAATAGCGAGAGGCGCACAGTGTTACACCAGACCACAGAGAGGGGTGTACATTGTTACCCCCAGATCACAGAGAGAGGTGAGCAGTGTTACCCCCCGATTAGGGGGAGAGGGGTACAGTGTAACTCCAGATCACAGGGAGAGGTGTACAGTTGTACCCCAGATCACAGGGAGATGGGTACAGTGTTTCCCCAGATCACACGGAGAGGTGTACAGTGTTACCCACAGATCACAGAGTGGGGTGTACATTGTTACCCCCAGATCACAGTGAGATGTACAGTGTAACCCCCATATCTCAGGGAGAGGTGTACAGTGTTAACCCCAGATCAGAGGGAGAGGGGTACAGTGTTACCCCCAGATCGGACTGAGAGGGGTACAGTGTTACACCCAGATCAGAGGGAGAGGGGTACAGTGTTACATTAGATCACAGAGAAACGTGTACAGTGCTACCTCCAGATCACAGAGAGAAGTGTACAGTGTTATCCCCAGATCACAGGGAGAGGTGTACAGTGTTATCCCCAGATCACAGAGAGCTGTGTACAGTGTTAACCCAGATCAACGAGAGAGGTGTACAGTGTTAACCCAGATCACAGAAAGAGGTGTACAGTGTTACCCCAGATCACAGAGAGAGGTGTACAGTGTTACCCCAGATCACCGAGAGATGTGTACAGTGTTACCACAGATCATAGCGAGAGGCGCACAGTGTTACACCAGACCACAGAGAGGGGTGTACATTGTTACCCCCAGATCACAGAGAGACGTGTGCAGGGTTACCCCAGATCACAGAGAGAGGTGTACAGTGTTGCCCCAGATCACAGAGAGAGGTGTACAGTGTTGCCCCAGATCACAGAGAGAGGTGTACAGTGTTACCCCAGATCACAGAGAGGGCTGTACAGTTTTACCCCATATTACAGGGAGAGGTGTACAGTGTTACCCTAGACCTCAGAGAGGGGTGTACAGTGTTAACCCCAGATCACAGTGAGATGTACAGTGTTATCCCCAGATCACAGAGAGATGTGTACAGTGTTACCCCAGACCACAGAAAGAGGTGTACAGTGTTACCCCAGACAACAGAGGGAGGTGTAGAGTGTTGCCCCCAGATCACAGAGAGAGGTGTACAGTGTTACCCCAGATCACAGTGAGATGTTCAGTGTTCCCCCAGATCTCAGGGAGAGGGTACCGTGTTACCCCAGATCACAGAGAGAGATGTACAGTGTTACCCCAGATCACAGAGAGAGGTGTACCGTGTTAACCCAGATCACAGAGAGGGGTGTACAGTGTTACCCCAGATCACAGGAAGATGTGTACAGTGTCACCCCAGATCACAGTTAGATGTACAGTGTTATCCGCAGATCACAGAGAGATGTGCACAGTGTTACCCCAGAACACACAGAGTGGTGTACAGTGTGACCCCAGATCACAGGGACAGGGGTTCAGTGTTACCTGAGAGCACTGACAGAGGGGTTCAGTGTTACCCCCAGATCACAGAGAGGGGTGTACAGTGTTACCCCAGACCACAGAGAGGGGGGTACAGTGTTTCCCCCAGATCACAGAGAGAGGTGTAAAGTGTTATCCCTAGATCACAGAGAGATGTGTACAGTGTTACCCCAGATCACAGAGAGGGCTGTACTGTTTTGCCCCAGATCACAGAGAGAGGTGTACAGTCTTACCCTAGACCTCAGAGAGGGGTGTACAGTGTTACCCACAAATCACAGTGAGATGTACAGTGTTATCCCCAGATCACAGGGAGAGGGGTACAGTGTTACCCCAGATCACAGAGAGAGGTGTACAGTGTTACCCCATATCACAGAGAGAGGTGTACAGTGTTAACCCAGATCACAGAGAGATATGTACAGTGTTACACCAGATAACCGGGAGAGGTGTACAGTGTTACCCCAGATCACAGAGAGATATGTACAGTGTTACCCCATATCACAGAGAGAGGTGTACAGTGTTAACCCAGATCACAGAGAGGGGTGTACAGTGTTACCCCAGATCACAGGAAGATGTGTACAGTGTCACCCCAGGTCACAGAAAGAGGTGCACAGTGTTACCCCAGATCACAGTTAGATGTACAGTGTTATCCGCAGATCACAGAGAGATGTGCACAGTGTTACCCCAGAACACACAGAGTGGTGTACAGTGTGACCCCAGATCACAGGGAGAGGGGTTCAGTGTTACCTGAGAGCACAGACAGAGGGGTTCAGTGTTTCCCCCAGATCACAGAGAGGGGTGTACAGTGTTACCCTAGACCTCAGAGAGAGGTGTACAGTGTTATCCCCAGATCACAGAGAGATGTGTACAGTGTTAACCCAGATCACAGAGAGAGGTGTACAGTGTTACCCCAGATCACAGAAAGAGGTGCACAGTGTTATCCACAGATCACAGGGAGAGGGGTACAGTGTTACCTGAGAGCACTGACAGAGGGGTTCAGTGTTACCCCCAGATCACAGAGAGGGGTGTACAGTGTTACCCCAGACCACAGAGAGGGGGGTACAGTGTTTCCCCCAGATCACAGTGAGATGTACAGTGTAACCCCCATATCTCAGGGAGAGGTGTACAGTGTTAACCCCAGATCAGAGGGAGAGGGGTACGGTGTTACCCCCATATCAGACAGAGAGGGATACAGTGTTATACCCAGATCAGAGGGAGAGGGGTACAGTGTTACCCCAGATCACAGAGAGAGGTGCGCAGTGTTACTCCAGATCACAGAGAGAGGTGTACAGTGTTACCTCAGATCACAGGGAGATGTGTACAGTGTTACCCCAGATCACAGAGAGGGCTGTACAGTTTTACCCCAGATCACAGAGAGAGGTGTACAGTGTTACCCTAGACCTCAGAGAGGGGTGTACAGTGTTACCCACAGATCACAGTGAGATGTACAGTGTTATCCCCAGATCACAGAGAGATGTGTACAGTGTTACCCCAGATCACAGAGAGAGGTGTACAGTGTTACCCCAGATCACAGAAAGAGGTGTACAGTGTTACCCCAGATCACAGAGAGAGGTGTATAGTGTTACCCCAGACGACAGAGGGAGGTGTGCAGTGTTGCCCCCAGATCACCGAGAGATGTGTACAGTGTTACCCCAGATCACAGGGAGAGGTGTGGAGGGTTAACCCAGATCATAGAGAGAGGTGTACAGTGTTACCCCAGATCACAGGGAGAGTGTAAAGTGTTAACCCAGATCACCGGGAGAGGTTTACAGTGTTACCCCAGATCACAGAGAATGTGTACAGTGTTACCCCAGATCACAGTGAGATGTACAGTGTAACCCCCATATCTCAGGGAGAGGTGTACAGTGTTAACCGCAGCTCAGAGGGAGAGGGGAACAGTGTTACCCCCATATCAGACAGAGGGGGGTACAGCGTTATACCGAGATCAGAGGGAGAGGGGTACAGTGTTACACTAGATCACAGAGAAACATGTACAGTGTTACCCCCAGATCACAGAGAGAGGTGTACAGTGTTGCCCCAGATCACAGAGAGAGGTGTACAGTGTTGCCCCAGATCACAGAGAGAGGTGTACAGTGTTACCCCAGATCACAGAGAGGGCTGTACAGTTTTACCCCATATTACAGGGAGAGGTGTACAGTGTTACCCTAGACCTCAGAGAGGGGTGTACAGTGTTAACCCCAGATCACAGTGAGATGTACAGTGTTATCCCCAGATCACAGAGAGATGTGTACAGTGTTACCCCAGACCACAGAAAGAGGTGTACAGTGTTACCCCAGACAACAGAGGGAGGTGTAGAGTGTTGCCCCCAGATCACAGAGAGAGGTGTACAGTGTTACCCCAGATCACAGTGAGATGTTCAGTGTTCCCCCAGATCTCAGGGAGAGGGTACCGTGTTACCCCAGATCACAGAGAGAGATGTACAGTGTTACCCCAGATCACAGAGAGAGGTGTACAGTGTTAACCCAGATCACAGAGAGGGGTGTACAGTGTTACCCCAGATCACAGAGAGATGTGCACAGTGTCACCCCAGATCACAGTTAGATGTACAGTGTTATCCGCAGATCACAGAGAGATGTGCACAGTGTTACCCCAGAACACACAGAGTGGTGTACAGTGTGACCCCAGATCACAGGGACAGGGGTTCAGTGTTACCTGAGAGCACTGACAGAGGGGTTCAGTGTTACCCCCAGATCACAGAGAGGGGTGTACAGTGTTACCCCAGACCACAGAGAGGGGGGTACAGTGTTTCCCCCAGATCACAGAGAGAGGTGTAAAGTGTTATCCCTAGATCACAGAGAGATGTGTACAGTGTTACCCCAGATCACAGAGAGGGCTGTACTGTTTTGCCCCAGATCACAGAGAGAGGTGTACAGTCTTACCCTAGACCTCAGAGAGGGGTGTACAGTGTTACCCACAAATCACAGTGAGATGTACAGTGTTATCCCCAGATCACAGGGAGAGGGGTACAGTGTTACCCCAGATCACAGAGAGAGGTGTACAGTGTTACCCCATATCACAGAGAGAGGTGTACAGTGTTAACCCAGATCACAGAGAGATATGTACAGTGTTACACCAGATAACCGGGAGAGGTGTACAGTGTTACCCCAGATCACAGAGAGATATGTACAGTGTTACCCCATATCACAGAGAGAGGTGTACAGTGTTAACCCAGATCACAGAGAGGGGTGTACAGTGTTACCCCAGATCACAGGAAGATGTGTACAGTGTCACCCCAGGTCACAGAAAGAGGTGCACAGTGTTACCCCAGATCACAGTTAGATGTACAGTGTTATCCGCAGATCACAGAGAGATGTGCACAGTGTTACCCCAGAACACACAGAGTGGTGTACAGTGTGACCCCAGATCACAGGGAGAGGGGTTCAGTGTTACCTGAGAGCACAGACAGAGGGGTTCAGTGTTTCCCCCAGATCACAGAGAGGGGTGTACAGTGTTACCCTAGACCTCAGAGAGAGGTGTACAGTGTTATCCCCAGATCACAGAGAGATGTGTACAGTGTTAACCCAGATCACAGAGAGAGGTGTACAGTGTTACCCCAGATCACAGAAAGAGGTGCACAGTGTTATCCACAGATCACAGGGAGAGGGGTACAGTGTTACCTGAGAGCACTGACAGAGGGGTTCAGTGTTACCCCCAGATCACAGAGAGGGGTGTACAGTGTTACCCCAGACCACAGAGAGGGGGGTACAGTGTTTCCCCCAGATCACAGTGAGATGTACAGTGTAACCCCCATATCTCAGGGAGAGGTGTACAGTGTTAACCCCAGATCAGAGGGAGAGGGGTACGGTGTTACCCCCATATCAGACAGAGAGGGATACAGTGTTATACCCAGATCAGAGGGAGAGGGGTACAGTGTTACCCCAGATCACAGAGAGAGGTGCGCAGTGTTACTCCAGATCACAGAGAGAGGTGTACAGTGTTACCTCAGATCACAGGGAGATGTGTACAGTGTTACCCCAGATCACAGAGAGGGCTGTACAGTTTTACCCCAGATCACAGAGAGAGGTGTACAGTGTTACCCTAGACCTCAGAGAGGGGTGTACAGTGTTACCCACAGATCACAGTGAGATGTACAGTGTTATCCCCAGATCACAGAGAGATGTGTACAGTGTTACCCCAGATCACAGAGAGAGGTGTACAGTGTTACCCCAGATCACAGAAAGAGGTGTACAGTGTTACCCCAGATCACAGAGAGAGGTGTATAGTGTTACCCCAGACGACAGAGGGAGGTGTGCAGTGTTGCCCCCAGATCACCGAGAGATGTGTACAGTGTTACCCCAGATCACAGGGAGAGGTGTGGAGGGTTAACCCAGATCATAGAGAGAGGTGTACAGTGTTACCCCAGATCACAGGGAGAGTGTAAAGTGTTAACCCAGATCACCGGGAGAGGTTTACAGTGTTACCCCAGATCACAGAGAATGTGTACAGTGTTACCCCAGATCACAGTGAGATGTACAGTGTAACCCCCATATCTCAGGGAGAGGTGTACAGTGTTAACCGCAGCTCAGAGGGAGAGGGGAACAGTGTTACCCCCATATCAGACAGAGGGGGGTACAGCGTTATACCGAGATCAGAGGGAGAGGGGTACAGTGTTACACTAGATCACAGAGAAACATGTACAGTGTTACCCCCAGATCACAGAGAGAGGTGTACAGTGTTGCCCCAGATCACAGAGAGAGGTGTACAGTGTTGCCCCAGATCACAGAGAGAGGTGTACAGTGTTACCCCAGATCACAGAGAGGGCTGTACAGTTTTACCCCATATTACAGGGAGAGGTGTACAGTGTTACCCTAGACCTCAGAGAGGGGTGTACAGTGTTAACCCCAGATCACAGTGAGATGTACAGTGTTATCCCCAGATCACAGAGAGATGTGTACAGTGTTACCCCAGACCACAGAAAGAGGTGTACAGTGTTACCCCAGACAACAGAGGGAGGTGTAGAGTGTTGCCCCCAGATCACAGAGAGAGGTGTACAGTGTTACCCCAGATCACAGTGAGATGTTCAGTGTTCCCCCAGATCTCAGGGAGAGGGTACCGTGTTACCCCAGATCACAGAGAGAGATGTACAGTGTTACCCCAGATCACAGAGAGAGGTGTACAGTGTTAACCCAGATCACAGAGAGGGGTGTACAGTGTTACCCCAGATCACAGAGAGATGTGCACAGTGTCACCCCAGATCACAGTTAGATGTACAGTGTTATCCGCAGATCACAGAGAGATGTGCACAGTGTTACCCCAGAACACACAGAGTGGTGTACAGTGTGACCCCAGATCACAGGGACAGGGGTTCAGTGTTACCTGAGAGCACTGACAGAGGGGTTCAGTGTTACCCCCAGATCACAGAGAGGGGTGTACAGTGTTACCCCAGACCACAGAGAGGGGGGTACAGTGTTTCCCCCAGATCACAGAGAGAGGTGTAAAGTGTTATCCCTAGATCACAGAGAGATGTGCACAGTGTTACCCCAGAACACACAGAGTGGTGTACAGTGTGACCCCAGATCACAGGGACAGGGGTTCAGTGTTACCTGAGAGCACTGACAGAGGGGTTCAGTGTTACCCCCAGATCACAGAGAGGGGTGTACAGTGTTACCCCAGACCACAGAGAGGGGGGTACAGTGTTACCCACAAATCACAGTGAGATGTACAGTGTTATCCCCAGATCACAGGGAGAGGGGTACAGTGTTACCCCAGATCACAGAGAGAGGTGTACAGTGTTACCCCATATCACAGAGAGAGGTGTACAGTGTTAACCCAGATCACAGAGAGATATGTACAGTGTTACACCAGATAACCGGGAGAGGTGTACAGTGTTACCCCAGATCACAGAGAGAGATGTACAGTGTTACCCCATATCACAGAGAGAGGTGTACAGTGTTAACCCAGATCACAGAGAGGGGTGTACAGTGTTACCCCAGATCACAGGAAGATGTGTACAGTGTCACCCCAGGTCACAGAAAGAGGTGCACAGTGTTACCCCAGATCACAGTTAGATGTACAGTGTTATCCGCAGATCACAAGAGAGATGTGCACAGTGTTACCCCAGAACACACAGAGTGGTGTACAGTGTGACCCCAGATCACAGGGAGAGGGGTTCAGTGTTACCTGAGAGCACAGACAGAGGGGTTCAGTGTTTCCCCCAGATCACAGAGAGGGGTGTACAGTGTTACCCTAGACCTCAGAGAGAGGTGTACAGTGTTATCCCCAGATCACAGAGAGATGTGTACAGTGTTAACCCAGATCACAGAGAGAGGTGTACAGTGTTACCCCAGATCACAGAAAGAGGTGCACAGTGTTATCCACAGATCACAGGGAGAGGGGTACAGTGTTACCTGAGAGCACTGACAGAGGGGTTCAGTGTTACCCCCAGATCACAGAGAGGGGTGTACAGTGTTACCCCAGACCACAGAGAGGGGGGTACAGTGTTGCCCCAGACCACAGAGAGGGGGGTACAGTGTTTCCCCCAGATCACAGTGAGATGTACAGTGTAACCCCCATATCTCAGGGAGAGGTGTACAGTGTTAACCCCAGATCAGAGGGAGAGGGGTACGGTGTTACCCCCATATCAGACAGAGAGGGATACAGTGTTATACCCAGATCAGAGGGAGAGGGGTACAGTGTTACCCCAGATCACAGAGAGAGGTGCGCAGTGTTACTCCAGATCACAGAGAGAGGTGTACAGTGTTACCTCAGATCACAGGGAGATGTGTACAGTGTTACCCCAGATCACAGAGAGGGCTGTACAGTTTTACCCCAGATCACAGAGAGAGGTGTACAGTGTTACCCTAGACCTCAGAGAGGGGTGTACAGTGTTACCCACAGATCACAGTGAGATGTACAGTGTTATCCCCAGATCACAGAGAGATGTGTACAGTGTTACCCCAGATCACAGAGAGAGGTGTACAGTGTTACCCCAGATCACAGAAAGAGGTGTACAGTGTTACCCCAGATCACAGAGAGAGGTGTATAGTGTTACCCCAGACGACAGAGGGAGGTGTGCAGTGTTGCCCCCAGATCACCGAGAGATGTGTACAGTGTTACCCCAGATCACAGGGAGAGGTGTGGAGGGTTAACCCAGATCATAGAGAGAGGTGTACAGTGTTACCCCAGATCACAGGGAGAGTGTAAAGTGTTAACCCAGATCACCGGGAGAGGTTTACAGTGTTACCCCAGATCACCGGGAGAGGTTTACAGTGTTACCCCAGATCACAGAGAGAGGTGTACAGTGTTACCCCAGATCACAGAGAGATGTGTACAGTGTTACCCCAGATCACAGAGAGGGCTGTACAGTTTTGCCCCAGATCACAGAGAGAGGTGTACAGTCTTACCCTAGATCTCAGAGAGGGGTGTACAGTGTTACCCACAAATCACAGTGAGATGTACAGTGTTATCCCCAGATCACAGGGAGAGGGGTACAGTGTTAGCCCAAATCACAGAGAGAAGTGTACAGTTTTACCCCATATCACAGTGAGAGGGGTACAGTGTTACCCCAGATCACAGGGAGATGTGTACAGTGTTACCCCAGATCACAGAGAGGGCTGTACAGTTTTACCCCATATCACAGAGAGGTGTACAGTGTTACCCTAGACCTCAGAGAGGGGTGTACAGTGTTACCCCCAGATCACAGTGAGATATACAGTGTTATCCCCAGATCACAGAGAGCTGTGTTCAGTGTTAACCCAGATCAACGAGAGAGGTGTACAGTGTTACCCCAGATCACAGAGAGAGGTGTACAGTGTTACCCCAGACGACAGAGGGAGGGTTACAGCGTTGCCCGTAGATCACCGAGAGATGTGTACAGTGTTACCACAGATAATAGCGAGAGGCGCACAGTGTTACACCAGACCACAGAGAGGGGTGTACATTGTTACCCCCAGATCACAGAGAGAGGTGAGCAGTGTTACCCCCCGATTAGGGGGAGAGGGGTACAGTGTAACTCCAGATCACAGGGAGAGGTGTACAGTTGTACCCCAGATCACAGGGAGATGGGTACAGTGTTTCCCCAGATCACACGGAGAGGTGTACAGTGTTACCCACAGATCACAGAGTGGGGTGTACATTGTTACCCCCAGATCACAGTGAGATGTACAGTGTAACCCCCATATCTCAGGGAGAGGTGTACAGTGTTAACCCCAGATCAGAGGGAGAGGGGTACAGTGTTACCCCCAGATCGGACTGAGAGGGGTACAGTGTTACACCCAGATCAGAGGGAGAGGGGTACAGTGTTACATTAGATCACAGAGAAACGTGTACAGTGCTACCTCCAGATCACAGAGAGAAGTGTACAGTGTTATCCCCAGATCACAGGGAGAGGTGTACAGTGTTATCCCCAGATCACAGAGAGCTGTGTACAGTGTTAACCCAGATCAACGAGAGAGGTGTACAGTGTTAACCCAGATCACAGAAAGAGGTGTACAGTGTTACCCCAGATCACAGAGAGAGGTGTACAGTGTTACCCCAGATCACCGAGAGATGTGTACAGTGTTACCACAGATCATAGCGAGAGGCGCACAGTGTTACACCAGACCACAGAGAGGGGTGTACATTGTTACCCCCAGATCACAGAGAGACGTGTGCAGGGTTACCCCAGATCACAGAGAGAGGTGTACAGTGTTGCCCCAGATCACAGAGAGAGGTGTACAGTGTTGCCCCAGATCACAGAGAGAGGTGTACAGTGTTACCCCAGATCACAGAGAGGGCTGTACAGTTTTACCCCATATTACAGGGAGAGGTGTACAGTGTTACCCTAGACCTCAGAGAGGGGTGTACAGTGTTAACCCCAGATCACAGTGAGATGTACAGTGTTATCCCCAGATCACAGAGAGATGTGTACAGTGTTACCCCAGACCACAGAAAGAGGTGTACAGTGTTACCCCAGACAACAGAGGGAGGTGTAGAGTGTTGCCCCCAGATCACAGAGAGAGGTGTACAGTGTTACCCCAGATCACAGTGAGATGTTCAGTGTTCCCCCAGATCTCAGGGAGAGGGTACCGTGTTACCCCAGATCACAGAGAGAGATGTACAGTGTTACCCCAGATCACAGAGAGAGGTGTACAGTGTTAACCCAGATCACAGAGAGGGGTGTACAGTGTTACCCCAGATCACAGGAAGATGTGTACAGTGTCACCCCAGATCACAGTTAGATGTACAGTGTTATCCGCAGATCACAGAGAGATGTGCACAGTGTTACCCCAGAACACACAGAGTGGTGTACAGTGTGACCCCAGATCACAGGGACAGGGGTTCAGTGTTACCTGAGAGCACTGACAGAGGGGTTCAGTGTTACCCCCAGATCACAGAGAGGGGTGTACAGTGTTACCCCAGACCACAGAGAGGGGGGTACAGTGTTTCCCCCAGATCACAGAGAGAGGTGTAAAGTGTTATCCCTAGATCACAGAGAGATGTGTACAGTGTTACCCCAGATCACAGAGAGGGCTGTACTGTTTTGCCCCAGATCACAGAGAGAGGTGTACAGTCTTACCCTAGACCTCAGAGAGGGGTGTACAGTGTTACCCACAAATCACAGTGAGATGTACAGTGTTATCCCCAGATCACAGGGAGAGGGGTACAGTGTTACCCCAGATCACAGAGAGAGGTGTACAGTGTTACCCCATATCACAGAGAGAGGTGTACAGTGTTAACCCAGATCACAGAGAGATATGTACAGTGTTACACCAGATAACCGGGAGAGGTGTACAGTGTTACCCCAGATCACAGAGAGAGATGTACAGTGTTACCCCATATCACAGAGAGAGGTGTACAGTGTTAACCCAGATCACAGAGAGGGGTGTACAGTGTTACCCCAGATCACAGGAAGATGTGTACAGTGTCACCCCAGGTCACAGAAAGAGGTGCACAGTGTTACCCCAGATCACAGTTAGATGTACAGTGTTATCCGCAGATCACAGAGAGATGTGCACAGTGTTACCCCAGAACACACAGAGTGGTGTACAGTGTGACCCCAGATCACAGGGAGAGGGGTTCAGTGTTACCTGAGAGCACAGACAGAGGGGTTCAGTGTTTCCCCCAGATCACAGAGAGGGGTGTACAGTGTTACCCTAGACCTCAGAGAGAGGTGTACAGTGTTATCCCCAGATCACAGAGAGATGTGTACAGTGTTAACCCAGATCACAGAGAGAGGTGTACAGTGTTACCCCAGATCACAGAAAGAGGTGCACAGTGTTATCCACAGATCACAGGGAGAGGGGTACAGTGTTACCTGAGAGCACTGACAGAGGGGTTCAGTGTTACCCCCAGATCACAGAGAGGGGTGTACAGTGTTACCCCAGACCACAGAGAGGGGGGTACAGTGTTTCCCCCAGATCACAGTGAGATGTACAGTGTAACCCCCATATCTCAGGGAGAGGTGTACAATGTTAACCCCAGATCAGAGGGAGAGGGGTACGGTGTTACCCCCATATCAGACAGAGAGGGATACAGTGTTATACCCAGATCAGAGGGAGAGGGGTACAGTGTTACCCCAGATCACAGAGAGAGGTGCGCAGTGTTACTCCAGATCACAGAGAGAGGTGTACAGTGTTACCTCAGATCACAGGGAGATGTGTACAGTGTTACCCCAGATCACAGAGAGGGCTGTACAGTTTTACCCCAGATCACAGAGAGAGGTGTACAGTGTTACCCTAGACCTCAGAGAGGGGTGTACAGTGTTACCCACAGATCACAGTGAGATGTACAGTGTTATCCCCAGATCACAGAGAGATGTGTACAGTGTTACCCCAGATCACAGAGAGAGGTGTACAGTGTTACCCCAGATCACAGAAAGAGGTGTACAGTGTTACCCCAGATCACAGAGAGAGGTGTATAGTGTTACCCCAGACGACAGAGGGAGGTGTGCAGTGTTGCCCCCAGATCACCGAGAGATGTGTACAGTGTTACCCCAGATCACAGGGAGAGGTGTGGAGGGTTAACCCAGATCATAGAGAGAGGTGTACAGTGTTACCCCAGATCACAGGGAGAGTGTAAAGTGTTAACCCAGATCACCGGGAGAGGTTTACAGTGTTACCCCAGATCACCGGGAGAGGTTTACAGTGTTACCCCAGATCACAGAGAGAGGTGTACAGTGTTACCCCAGATCACAGAGAGATGTGTACAGTGTTACCCCAGATCACAGAGAGGGCTGTACAGTTTTGCCCCAGATCACAGAGAGAGGTGTACAGTCTTACCCTAGACCTCAGAGAGGGGTGTACAGTGTTACCCACAAATCACAGTGAGATGTACAGTGTTATCCCCAGATCACAGGGAGAGGGGTACAGTGTTAGCCCAAATCACAGAGAGAAGTGTACAGTTTTACCCCATATCACAGAGAGAGGTGTACAGTGTTACCCTAGACTTCAGAGAGGGGTGTACAGTGTTACCCACAGATCACAGTGAGATGTGTACAGTGTTAACCCAGATCACAGAGAGAGGTGTACAGTGTTATCCCAGATCACAGTGAGATGTACAGTGTTATCCCCAGATCACAGAGAGAGGTGTATAGTGTTACCCAAGACGACAGAGAGATGTGTACAGTGTTATCCCCAGATCACAGAGAGCTGTGTTCAGTGTTAACCCAGATCAACGAGAGAGGTGTACAGTGTTACCCCAGATCACAGAGAGAGGTGTACAGTGTTACCCCAGACGACAGAGGGAGGGTTACAGCGTTGCCCGTAGATCACCGAGAGATGTGTACAGTGTTACCACAGATAATAGCGAGAGGCGCACAGTGTTACACCAGACCACAGAGAGGGGTGTACATTGTTACCCCCAGATCACAGAGAGAGGTGAGCAGTGTTACCCCCCGATTAGGGGGAGAGGGGTACAGTGTAACTCCAGATCACAGGGAGAGGTGTACAGTTGTACCCCAGATCACAGGGAGGTGGGTACAGTGTTTCCCCAGATCACACGGAGAGGTGTACAGTGTTACCCACAGATCACAGAGTGGGGTGTACATTGTTACCCCCAGATCACAGTGAGATGTACAGTGTAACCCCCATATCTCAGGGAGAGGTGTACAGTGTTAACCCCAGATCAGAGGGAGAGGGGTACAGTGTTACCCCCAGATCGGACTGAGAGGGGTACAGTGTTACACCCAGATCAGAGGGAGAGGGGTACAGTGTTACATTAGATCACAGAGAAACGTGTACAGTGCTACCTCCAGATCACAGAGAGAAGTGTACAGTGTTATCCCCAGATCACAGGGAGAGGTGTACAGTGTTATCCCCAGATCACAGAGAGCTGTGTACAGTGTTAACCCAGATCAACGAGAGAGGTGTACAGTGTTAACCCAGATCACAGAAAGAGGTGTACAGTGTTACCCCAGATCACAGAGAGAGGTGTACAGTGTTACCCCAGATCACCGAGAGATGTGTACAGTGTTACCACAGATCATAGCGAGAGGCGCACAGTGTTACACCAGACCACAGAGAGGGGTGTACATTGTTACCCCCAGATCACAGAGAGACGTGTGCAGGGTTACCCCAGATCACAGAGAGAGGTGTACAGTGTTACCCCCAGATCACAGAGAGAGGTGTACAGTGTTACCCCAGATCACAGTGAGATGTTCAGTGTTCCCCCAGATCTCGGGGAGAGGTGTACAGTGTTACTCCAGATCACAGGGAGAGGGGTACAGTGTTACCCACAGATCACAGGGAGAGGGGTACAGTGTTACCCACAGATCACAGGGAGAGGTGCACAGTGTTACCCACAGATCACAGTGAGAGGGGTACAGTGTTACCCCAGATCACAGGGAGATGTACAGTGTTACCCCAGATCACAGAGAGGGCTGTACAGGTTTACCCCATATCACAGAGAGAGGTGTACAGTGTTACCCTAGACCTCAGAGAGGGGTGTACAGTGTTACCCAAAGATCACAGTGAGATGTACAGTGTTATCCCCAGATCACAGGGAGAGGTGTACAGTGTAACCCCAGACCACAGAAAGAGGTGCACAGTGTTATCCACAGATCACAGGGAGAGGGGTACAGTGTTCCGCCAGATCTCAGGGAGAGGGGTACAGTTTTACCCCAGATCACAGGGAGATGGGTACAGTTTTACCCCAGATCACAGGGAGAGGTGGACAGTGTTACACTAGACAACAGAGGGAGGTGTACAGTGTTGCCCCCAGATCACCGAGAGATGTGTACAGTGTTACCCCAGATCACAGGGAGAGGTGTGCAGTGTTACCCCAGATCACAGAGAGAGGTGTACAGTGTTACCCCTAGATCACAGAGAGAGGTGTACAGTGTGACCCTAGACCTGAGAGAGGGGTGTACAATGTTACCCCCAGATCACAGTGAGATGTACAGTGTTATCCCCCGATCACAGAGAGATGTGTACAGTGTTACCCCAGATCACAGAAAGAGGTGTACAGTGTTATCCCCAGATCACAGGGAGAGGGGTACAGCGTTACCTGAGAGCACAGACAGAGGGGTTCAGTGTTACCTCCAGATCACAGAGAGGGGTGTACAGTGTTTCCCCAGATCACAGAGAGAGGTGTACAGTGTTACCCCAGACCACAGAGAGAGGTGTACAGTGTTTCCCCAGATCACAGAGAGAGGTGTACAGTGTTACCCCAGATCACAGAGAATGAGTACAGTGTTACCCCAGATCACAGTGAGATGTACAGTGTAACCCCCATATCTCAGGGAGAGGTGTACAGTGTTAACCGCAGCTCAGAGGGAGAGGGGAACAGTGTTACCCCCATATCAGACAGAGGGGGGTACAGCGTTATACCGAGATCAGAGGGAGAGGGGTACAGTGTTACACTAGATCACAGAGAAACATGTACAGTGTTACCCCCAGATCACAGAGAGAGGTGTACAGTGTTGCCCCAGATCACAGAGAGAGGTGTACAGTGTTGCCCCAGATCACAGAGAGAGGTGTACAGTGTTACCCCAGATCACAGAGAGGGCTGTACAGTTTTACCCCATATTACAGGGAGAGGTGTACAGTGTTACCCTAGACCTCAGAGAGGGGTGTACAGTGTTAACCCCAGATCACAGTGAGATGTACAGTGTTATCCCCAGATCACAGAGAGATGTGTACAGTGTTACCCCAGACCACAGAAAGAGGTGTACAGTGTTACCCCAGACAACAGAGGGAGGTGTAGAGTGTTGCCCCCAGATCACAGAGAGAGGTGTACAGTGTTACCCCAGATCACAGTGAGATGTTCAGTGTTCCCCCAGATCTCAGGGAGAGGGTACCGTGTTACCCCAGATCACAGAGAGAGATGTACAGTGTTACCCCAGATCACAGAGAGAGGTGTACAGTGTTACCCCAGATCACAGGAAGATGTGTACAGTGTCACCCCAGATCACAGTTAGATGTACAGTGTTATCCGCAGATCACAGAGAGATGTGCACAGTGTTACCCCAGAACACACAGAGTGGTGTACAGTGTGACCCCAGATCACAGGGATAGGGGTTCAGTGTTACCTGAGAGCACTGACAGAGGGGTTCAGTGTTACCCCCAGATCACAGAGAGGGGTGTACAGTGTTACCCCAGACCACAGAGAGGGGGGTACAGTGTTTCCCCCAGATCACAGAGAGAGGTGTAAAGTGTTATCCCTAGATCACAGAGAGATGTGTACAGTGTTACCCCAGATCACAGAGAGGGCTGTACTGTTTTGCCCCAGATCACAGAGAGAGGTGTACAGTCTTACCCTAGACCTCAGAGAGGGGTGTACAGTGTTACCCACAAATCACAGTGAGATGTACAGTGTTATCCCCAGATCACAGGGAGAGGGGTACAGTGTTACCCCAGATCACAGAGAGAGGTGTACAGTGTTACCCCATATCACAGAGAGAGGTGTACAGTGTTAACCCAGATCACAGAGAGATATGTACAGTGTTACACCAGATAACCGGGAGAGGTGTACAGTGTTACCCCAGATCACAGAGAGAGATGTACAGTGTTACCCCATATCACAGAGAGAGGTGTACAGTGTTAACCCAGATCACAGAGAGGGGTGTACAGTGTTACCCCAGATCACATGAAGATGTGTACAGTGTCACCCCAGGTCACAGAAAGAGGTGCACAGTGTTACCCCAGATCACAGTTAGATGTACAGTGTTATCCGCAGATCACAGAGAGATGTGCACAGTGTTACCCCAGAACACACAGAGTGGTGTACAGTGTGACCCCAGATCACAGGGAGAGGGGTTCAGTGTTACCTGAGAGCACAGACAGAGGGGTTCAGTGTTTCCCCCAGATCACAGAGAGGGGTGTACAGTGTTACCCTAGACCTCAGAGAGAGGTGTACAGTGTTATCCCCAGATCACAGAGAGATGTGTACAGTGTTAACCCAGATCACAGAGAGAGGTGTACAGTGTTACTCCAGATCACAGAGAGAGGTGTACAGTGTTACCTCAGATCACAGGGAGATGTGTACAGTGTTACCCCAGATCACAGAGAGGGCTGTACAGTTTTACCCCAGATCACAGAGAGAGGTGTACAGTGTTACCCTAGACCTCAGAGAGGGGTGTACAGTGTTACCCACAGATCACAGTGAGATGTACAGTGTTATCCCCAGATCACAGAGAGATGTGTACAGTGTTACCCCAGATCACAGAGAGAGGTGTACAGTGTTACCCCAGATCACAGAAAGAGGTGTACAGTGTTACCCCAGATCACAGAGAGAGGTGTATAGTGTTACCCCAGACGACAGAGGGAGGTGTGCAGTGTTGCCCCCAGATCACCGAGAGATGTGTACAGTGTTACCCCAGATCACAGGGAGAGGTGTGGAGGGTTAACCCAGATCATAGAGAGAGGTGTACAGTGTTACCCCAGATCACAGGGAGAGTGTAAAGTGTTAACCCAGATCACCGGGAGAGGTTTACAGTGTTACCCCAGATCACCGGGAGAGGTTTACAGTGTTACCCCAGATCACAGAGAGAGGTGTACAGTGTTACCCCAGATCACAGAGAGATGTGTACAGTGTTACCCCAGATCACAGAGAGGGCTGTACAGTTTTGCCCCAGATCACAGAGAGAGGTGTACAGTCTTACCCTAGACCTCAGAGAGGGGTGTACAGTGTTACCCACAAATCACAGTGAGATGTACAGTGTTATCCCCAGATCACAGGGAGAGGGGTACAGTGTTAGCCCAAATCACAGAGAGAAGTGTACAGTTTTACCCCATATCACAGAGAGAGGTGTACAGTGTTACCCTAGACCTCAGAGAGGGGTGTACAGTGTTACCCACAGATCACAGTGAGATGTGTACAGTGTTAACCCAGATCACAGAGAGAGGTGTACAGTGTTATCCCAGATCACAGTGAGATGTACAGTGTTATCCCCAGATCACAGAGAGAGGTGTATAGTGTTACCCAAGACGACAGAGAGATGTGTACAGTGTTACCACAGATCATAGCGAGAGTCGCACAGTGTTACCCCAGACCACAGAGTGGGGTGTACATTGTTACCCCCAGATCACAGAGAGAGGTGTGCAGGGTTACCCCAGATCACAGACAGAGGTGTACAGTGTTATCCCTAGATCACAGAGAGAGGTGTACAGTGTTACACCAGATCACAGGGAGAGGTATACAGTGTTACCCACAAATCACAGTGTGATGTACAGTGTTATCCCCAGATCACAGGGAGAGGGGTACAGTGTTACCCCAGATCACAGAGAGAGGTGTACAGTGTTACACCCAGATCACAGAGAGATGTGTACAGTGTTACCCCAGATCACAGGGAGTGGTGTACATTGTTAACCCAGATCACAGAGAGAGGTTTACAGTGTTATCCCCAGATCACAGGGAGAGGGGTACAGTGTTACCCCAGATCACAGAGAGGGGTGTACAGTGTTACCCCAGACCACAGAGAGGGGTATACAATGTTTCCCCTAGATCACAGTGAGATGTACAGTGTAACCCCCATATCTCAGGGAGAGGTGTATAGTGTTAACCCCAGATCAGAGGGAGAGGGGTACAGGGTTACCCCCATATCAAACAGAGAGGTGTACAGTGTTACCCCAGATCACAGGGAGAGGTGTACAGTGTTACACCAGTTCACCGGGAGAGGTTTACAGTGTTAGCCCAGATCACAGAGAGAGGTGTACAGTTTTACCCCATATCACAGAGAGAGGTGTACAGTGTTACCCTAGACCTCAGAGAGGGGTGTACAGTGTTACCCACAGATCACAGTGAGATGTACAGTGTTATCCCCAGATCACAGAGAGATGTGTACAGTGTTAACCCAGATCACAGAGAGAGGTGTACAGTGTTACCCCAGATCTCAGAGAGAGGTGTACAGTGTTACCCCAGACGACAGAGGGAGGTGTACAGTGTTGCCCCCAGATCACCGAGAGATGTGTACAGTGTTACCACAGATCATAGTGAGAGGCGCACAGTGTTACCCCAGACCACAGAGAGGGGTGTACATTTTTCCCCCCAGATCACAGAGAGAGGTGTACAGTCTTACCCTAGATCACAGAGAGAGGTGTACAGTGTTACCCTAGACCTCAGAGAGAGGTGTACAGTGTTATCCCCAGATCACAGAGAGATGTGTACAGTGTTAACCCAGATCACAGAGAGAGGTGTACAGTGTTACTCCAGATCACAGAGAGAGGTGTACAGTGTTACCTCAGATCACAGGGAGATGTGTACAGTGTTACCCCAGATCACAGAGAGGGCTGTACAGTTTTACCCCAGATCACAGAGAGAGGTGTACAGTGTTACCCTAGACCTCAGAGAGGGGTGTACAGTGTTACCCACAGATCACAGTGAGATGTACAGTGTTATCCCCAGATCACAGAGAGATGTGTACAGTGTTACCCCAGATCACAGAGAGAGGTGTACAGTGTTACCCCAGATCACAGAAAGAGGTGTACAGTGTTACCCCAGATCACAGAGAGAGGTGTATAGTGTTACCCCAGACGACAGAGGGAGGTGTGCAGTGTTGCCCCCAGATCACCGAGAGATGTGTACAGTGTTACCCCAGATCACAGGGAGAGGTGTGGAGGGTTAACCCAGATCATAGAGAGAGGTGTACAGTGTTACCCCAGATCACAGGGAGAGTGTAAAGTGTTAACCCAGATCACCGGGAGAGGTTTACAGTGTTACCCCAGATCACCGGGAGAGGTTTACAGTGTTACCCCAGATCACAGAGAGAGGTGTACAGTGTTACCCCAGATCACAGAGAGATGTGTACAGTGTTACCCCAGATCACAGAGAGGGCTGTACAGTTTTGCCCCAGATCACAGAGAGAGGTGTACAGTCTTACCCTAGACCTCAGAGAGGGGTGTACAGTGTTACCCACAAATCACAGTGAGATGTACAGTGTTATCCCCAGATCACAGGGAGAGGGGTACAGTGTTAGCCCAAATCACAGAGAGAAGTGTACAGTTTTACCCCATATCACAGAGAGAGGTGTACAGTGTTACCCTAGACCTCAGAGAGGGGTGTACAGTGTTACCCACAGATCACAGTGAGATGTGTACAGTGTTAACCCAGATCACAGAGAGAGGTGTACAGTGTTATCCCAGATCACAGTGAGATGTACAGTGTTATCCCCAGATCACAGAGAGAGGTGTATAGTGTTACCCAAGACGACAGAGAGATGTGTACAGTGTTACCACAGATCATAGCGAGAGTCGCACAGTGTTACCCCAGACCACAGAGTGGGGTGTACATTGTTACCCCCAGATCACAGAGAGAGGTGTGCAGGGTTACCCCAGATCACAGACAGAGGTGTACAGTGTTATCCCTAGATCACAGAGAGAGGTGTACAGTGTTACACCAGATCACAGGGAGAGGTATACAGTGTTACCCACAAATCACAGTGTGATGTACAGTGTTATCCCCAGATCACAGGGAGAGGGGTACAGTGTTACCCCAGATCACAGAGAGAGGTGTACAGTGTTACACCCAGATCACAGAGAGATGTGTACAGTGTTACCCCAGATCACAGGGAGTGGTGTACATTGTTAACCCAGATCACAGAGAGAGGTTTACAGTGTTATCCCCAGATCACAGGGAGAGGGGTACAGTGTTACCCCAGATCACAGAGAGGGGTGTACAGTGTTACCCCAGACCACAGAGAGGGGTATACAATGTTTCCCCTAGATCACAGTGAGATGTACAGTGTAACCCCCATATCTCAGGGAGAGGTGTATAGTGTTAACCCCAGATCAGAGGGAGAGGGGTACAGGGTTACCCCCATATCAAACAGAGAGGTGTACAGTGTTACCCCAGATCACAGGGAGAGGTGTACAGTGTTACACCAGTTCACCGGGAGAGGTTTACAGTGTTAGCCCAGATCACAGAGAGAGGTGTACAGTTTTACCCCATATCACAGAGAGAGGTGTACAGTGTTACCCTAGACCTCAGAGAGGGGTGTACAGTGTTACCCACAGATCACAGTGAGATGTACAGTGTTATCCCCAGATCACAGAGAGATGTGTACAGTGTTAACCCAGATCACAGAGAGAGGTGTACAGTGTTACCCCAGATCTCAGAGAGAGGTGTACAGTGTTACCCCAGACGACAGAGGGAGGTGTACAGTGTTGCCCCCAGATCACCGAGAGATGTGTACAGTGTTACCACAGATCATAGTGAGAGGCGCACAGTGTTACCCCAGACCACAGAGAGGGGTGTACATTTTTCCCCCCAGATCACAGAGAGAGGTGTACAGTCTTACCCTAGACCTCAGAGAGGGGTGTACAGTGTTACCCACAAATCACAGTGAGATGTACAGTGTTACCCCCAGATCAGAGGGAGAGGGGTACAGTGTTACCCCAGATCACAGTGAGATGTACAGTGTAACCCACATATCTCAGGGAGAGGTGTACAGTGTTAACCCCAGATCAGAGGGAGAGGGGTACAGTGTTACGCTCGATCACAGAGAAACGTGTACAGTGCTACCTCCAGATCACAGAGAGAGGTGCACAGTGTTGCCCCAGATCACAGAGGGAGGTGCACAGAGTTAACCCCAAATCACAACGAGAGGCATACAGTGTTACTCCAGACCACAGAGAGAGATGTACAGTGTTACCACCAGATCATAGGGAGAGGGGTACAGCGTTACTTGAAGTCACAGAGAGAGGTGTACAGTTCTACCCCAGATCATAGGGAGAGGTGTACAGTGTTACCCCCAGATCACAGAGAGATGTGTACAGTGTTACTTCAGATCACAGAGAGAGGTGTACAGTGTTACCCCCAGATCACAGAGAGATGTGTACAGTGTTACCCCAGATCACAGAAAGAGGTGTACAGTGTTACCCCAGATCACAGAGAGAGGCATACAGTGTAACCCCAGACGACAGAGGGAGGTGTACAGTGTTGCCCCCAGATCACCGAGAGATGTGTACAGTGTTACCACAGATCATAGCGAAAGGCTCACAGTGTTACCCCAGACCACAGAGAGGGGTGTACATTGTTACCCCCAGATCACAGAGAGAGGTGTACAGTGTTACCACAGATCACAGAGAGAGGTGTACAGTGTTACCCCCAAATCACAGCGAGAGGCGTACAGTGTTACCCCTAGATCACAGAGAGGATTGTACATTGTTACCCTCAGATCACAGGGAGAGGTGTACAGTGTTACCCCAGATCACAGAGGGAGGTGTGCAGTGTTAACCCAGATCAGAGAGAGAGTTGTACAGTGTTACCCCCAGATCAGAGGGAGAGGGGTACAGTGTTACCCCAGATCTCAGTGAGATGTACAGTGTAACCCCCATATCTCAGGGAGAGGTGTACAGTGTTAACCCCAGATCAGAGGGAGAGGGGTGCAGTGTTACCCCCAGATCATACAGAGAGGGTTACAGTGTTATACCCAGATCAGAGGGAGAAGGGTACAGCGTTACACTAGATCACAGAGAAACGTGTACAGTGTTAACCCCAAATCACAGCGAGAGGCGTACAGTGTTACTCCAGACCACAGAGAGAGGTGTACAGTGTTATCCCCAGATCACAGAGAGATGTGTACAGTGTTACCCCAGATCACAGAGAGAGGTGTACAGTGTTACCCCAGATCACAGAAAGAGGTGTACAGTGTTACCCCAGATCACAGAGAGAGGTGTATAGTGTTACCCCAGACGACAGAGGGAGGTGTGCAGTGTTGCCCCCAGATCACCGAGAGATGTGTACAGTGTTACCCCAGATCACAGGGAGAGGTGTGGAGGGTTAACCCAGATCATAGAGAGAGGTGTACAGTGTTACCCCAGATCACAGGGAGAGTGTAAAGTGTTAACCCAGATCACCGGGAGAGGTTTACAGTGTTACCACCAGATCATAGGAAGAGGGGTACAGTGTTACCCCAGATCACAGAGAGAGGTGTACAGTGTTACCACAGATCATAGAGAGAGGCGCACAGTGTTACCTGAGACCACAGAGAGGGGTGTACATTGTTACCCCCAGATCACAGAGAGAGGTGTACAGTGTTACCCCTAGATCACAGAGAGAGGTGCACAGTGTTACTCCAGATCACAGGGAGATGTGTACAGTGTTACTACCAGATCACAAGGAGAGGGGTACAGTGTTGCTCCAAGTCACAGAGAGAGGTGTACAGTGTTACCCCAAAATTTAGGGAGGGGTGCACAGTGTTACCCCCAGATAACAGGGAGAGGTGTACAGTGTTATCCACAGATCACAGAGAGAGGTGTGCAGTGTTACCCCAGATCACAGAGAGATGTACAGTGTTATCCCAGATCACAGAGAGAGGTGCATAGTGTTACCCTCAGATCACAGAGAGAGGTGTACAGTGTTACCCCAGATCACAGAGAGATGTACCGTGTTATCCCAGATCACAGAGAGAGGTGTACAGTGTTACCCCCAGATCACAGAGAGTGGTGCACAGTGTTACACCAGACCACAGAGAGGGGTGTACAGTGTTACCCCCATATCACAGTGAGATGTACAGTGTTACCCCCAGATCACAGAGAGATGTGTACAGTGTTACTCCAGATCACAGAGAGAGGTGTACAGTGTTAACCAGATCACAGAGAGAGGTGTACAGTGTTACCCCAGATCACAGAGAGAGGGGTACAATATTACCCCAAGATCACAGGGAGAGGGGTACAGTGTTACCCCCAGATCACAGAGAGTGGTGCACAGTGTTAACCCAGACCACAGAGAGGGGTGTACAGTGTTACCCCCATATCACAGTGAGATGTACAGTGTTAACCCCAGATCACAGAGAGATGTGTACAGTGTTACCCCAGATCACACGAAGAGTCGTACAGTGTTACCCCAGATCACAGAGATAGGTCTACAGTGTTACCCCAGATCACAGTGAGAGGCGTACAGTATTACTCCAGATCACAGAGAGAGGTGCACAGTGTTACCCCAGATCAAAGAGAGAGGTGTACAGTGTTACCCAGATTACAGAGAGAGATGTACAGTGTTATCCCAGATCACAGGGAGAGGTGTACAGTGTTACCCCAGATCACAGGGAGAGGCGTACAGTGTTAGCCCCAGATCACAGGGAAAGGGGTACAGTGTTTCCCCCAGATCAGAGGGAGAGGTGTACAGTGTTACCCAGATCACAGGGAGAGGTGTTCAGTGTTACCCGGATTACACAGACGTGTGCAATGTTATCCCAGATCTGAGAGAGAGATGTACAGTGTTACCCCAGATCACAGAGAGAGGTGTACAGTGTTACCCCACATCACCGAGAGAGGTGTACAGTGTTACCCAAGATCACAGTGAGAGATGTACAGAGTTACACCAGATCACAGTGAGATGTGTACAGTGTTATCCCAGATCACAGAGAGAGATTCAGAGTGTTACCCAAGATCACAGTGATAGGTCTACAGTATTACCCCAGATTACACAGAGGTGTACAGTTTTACCCCAGATCATAGAGAGGTGTACACTGTTACCCAGATCACAGAGAGACGTGCACAGTGTTACCCCAGATCACAGAGAGAGGGGTACAATATTACCCCAAGATCACAGAGAGAGGTACACAGTATTACCTCAGATCAGAGGGAGAGGTGCACAGTGTTACCCCAGATCACAGAGAGAGATGTACAGTGTTATCCCAGATCACAGGGATAGGTGTACAGTGTTACCCCAGTTCAAAGGGAGAGGCGTAGAATGTTCACCCAGATCACAGGGAGAGGTGTACAGTGTTAGCCCCAGATCACAGGGAGATGGGTACAGTCTTACCCCAGATCAGAGGGAGAGGTGTACAGTGTTACACCAGATCACAGAGAGAGGTGAACAGCGTTACCCCAGATCACAGAGAGAGGTCTACAGTGTTACCCAGATCACAGGGAGAGGTGTACAGTGTTACTCCAGATAACAGGGAGAGTTGTACAGTGTTACCCCAGATCACAGGGAGAGGTGTACAGTGTTACTCCAGATAACAGGGAGAGGTGTACAGTGTTACCCCAGATCACATGGAGGGATGTACCGTGTTACCCCCACATCACAGAGAGGGGTGTACAGTGTTACCCCAGATCACAGAGAGAGGTGTACAGTGTTACCCCACATCACAGGGAGAGGTTTATAGTGTACCCCAGATCACTGAGGGAGACGTACAGTGTTATCTCCGATCACAGGGAGAGGTGTACAGTGTTACCCCCAGTTCACAGACAGAGATGTACAGTTTTACCCCTAGATCACAGAGAGAGGTGTACAGTGTTACCTCCAGGTCACAGAGAGAGGTGTACAGTGTCACCACAGATCAGAGAGAGGTGTACAGTATTACCCCCAGTTCACAGACAGAGATGTACAGTTCTACCCCAGATCACAGAGAGAGGTGTACAGTATTACCCCAGATCACCGAGAGAGGTTTACAGTGTTACCCTCAGATCACAGAGAGAGGTGTACAGTGTTACCCCTAGATCACAGAGAAAGGTGTACTGTGTTACCCCAGATCAAAGGGAGAGGTGTACAGTGTTACCTCCAGGTCACAGAGAAAGGTGTACAGTGTTACGCCAGATCAAAGGGAGAGGTGTACAGTGTTACCTCCAGGTCACAGAGAGAGGTGTACAGTGTTACCCAGATCACCGAGAGACGGGTACAGTATTACCACTAGATCACAGAGAGAGGTGTACAGTGTTACCCTCAGATCACAGAGAGATGTGTACAGTGTTACCCCAGATCACCGAGAGAGGGGTACAGTATTACCACTAGATCACAGAGAGAGGTGTACAGTGTTACCCTCAGATCACAGAGAGAGGTGTACAGTGTTACCCCAGATCACCGAGAGAGGGGTACAGTATTACCACTAGATCACAGACAGAGGTGTACAGTGTTACCCCAGATCACAGAGAGAGGTGTATAGTGTTACCCCCAGATCAGAGGGAGAGGTGTACAGTGTTACACCAGATCACAGTGAGATATGTACAGTGTTACCCAGATCACAGACAGAGGTGTACAGTGTTACCCAGATCACAGTGAGATATGTACAGAGTTACACCAGATCACAGAGAGAGGTGTGCTGTGTTACCCCAGATCACAGAAAAAGGTTTACAGTGTTACCCCCAGATCACAGGGAGAGGGGTACAGTGTTACCCCAGATCACACAGAGATTTGTACAGCGTTACCTCAGATCACAGAGAGAGGTGTACAGTGTTACCCCCAGATCACACAGAGATGTGTACAGCGTTACCCCAGATCACAGAGAGAGGTGTACAGTGTTACCCCAGATCACAGGGAGAGTTGTACAGTGTTACCCCAGATCACAGGGAGAGGTGTACAGTGTTACTCCAGATAACAGGGAGAGGTGTAAAGTGTTACCCCAGATTACACAAAGATATACAATGTTACCCCAGATCACAGAGAGAGATGTACAGTGTCACCACAGATCATAGAGAGTCAGGTGTATGGTGTTACCCCCAGATCACAGAGCTAGGTGTACAGTCTTACCCCAGTTCACAGAGAAATGTGTACAGTGTTACCCCACATCACATAGAGAGGTTTATAGTGTACCCCAGATCACTGAGGGAGACGTACAGTGTTATCTCCGATCACAGGGAGAGGTGTACAGTGTTACCCCTAGATCACAGAGGGAGGTGTACATTGTTACCCCAGATTACAGGGAGAGGTGTACAGTGTTACCTCCAGGTCACAGAGAGAGGTGTACAGTGTTACCCCTAGATCACAGAGAGAGGTGTACAGCGTTACCCCAGATCACAGGGAGAGGTGTACAGTGTTACCTCCAGGTCACAGGGAGAGGTGTACAGTGTTACCCCAGATCACACAGAGGTGTACAATGTTACCCCAGATCACAGAGAGGGGTGTACAGTGTTACCCCAGATCACAGGGAGAGGTGTACAGTGTTACCCCAGATCACCGAGAGAGGGCTACAGTATTACCACAAGTTCACATAGAGAGGTGTACAGTGTTACCTCCAGGTCACAGAGAGAGGTGTACAGTGTCACCACAGATCAGAGAGAGGTGTACAGTATTACCCCCAGTTCACAGACAGAGATGTACAGTTCTACCCCAGATCACAGAGAGAGGTGTACAGTATTACCCCAGATCACAGAGAGAGGTTTACAGTGTTACCCTCAGATCACAGAGAGAGGTGTACAGTGTTACCCCTAGATCACAGAGAAAGGTGTACTGTGTTACCCCAGATCAAAGGGAGAGGTGTACAGTGTTACCTCCAGGTCACAGAGAAAGGTGTACAGTGTTACGCCAGATCAAAGGGAGAGGTGTACAGTGTTACCTCCAGGTCACAGAGAGAGGTGTACAGTGTTACCCAGATCACCGAGAGACGGGTACAGTATTACCACTAGATCACAGAGAGAGGTGTACAGTGTTACCCTCAGATCACAGAGAGATGTGTACAGTGTTACCCCAGATCACCGAGAGAGGGGTACAGTATTACCACTAGATCACAGAGAGAGGTGTACAGTGTTACCCTCAGATCACAGAGAGAGGTGTACAGTGTTACCCCAGATCACCGAGAGAGGGGTACAGTATTACCACTAGATCACAGACAGAGGTGTACAGTGTTACCCCAGATCACAGAGAGAGGTGTATAGTGTTACCCCCAGATCAGAGGGAGAGGTGTACAGTGTTACACCAGATCACAGTGAGATATGTACAGTGTTACCCAGATCACAGACAGAGGTGTACAGTGTTACCCAGATCACAGTGAGATATGTACAGAGTTACACCAGATCACAGAGAGAGGTGTGCTGTGTTACCCCAGATCACAGAAAAAGGTTTACAGTGTTACCCCCAGATCACAGGGAGAGGGGTACAGTGTTACCCCAGATCACACAGAGATTTGTACAGCGTTACCTCAGATCACAGAGAGAGGTGTACAGTGTTACCCCCAGATCACACAGAGATGTGTACAGCGTTACCCCAGATCACAGAGAGAGGTGTACAGTGTTACCCCAGATCACAGGGAGAGTTGTACAGTGTTACCCCAGATCACAGGGAGAGGTGTACAGTGTTACTCCAGATAACAGGGAGAGGTGTAAAGTGTTACCCCAGATTACACAAAGATATACAATGTTACCCCAGATCACAGAGAGAGATGTACAGTGTCACCACAGATCATAGAGAGTCAGGTGTATGGTGTTACCCCCAGATCACAGAGCTAGGTGTACAGTCTTACCCCAGTTCACAGAGAAATGTGTACAGTGTTACCCCACATCACATAGAGAGGTTTATAGTGTACCCCAGATCACTGAGGGAGACGTACAGTGTTATCTCCGATCACAGGGAGAGGTGTACAGTGTTACCCCTAGATCACAGAGGGAGGTGTACATTGTTACCCCAGATTACAGGGAGAGGTGTACAGTGTTACCTCCAGGTCACAGAGAGAGGTGTACAGTGTTACCCCTAGATCACAGAGAGAGGTGTACAGCGTTACCCCAGATCACAGGGAGAGGTGTACAGTGTTACCTCCAGGTCACAGGGAGAGGGGTACAGTATTACCACTAGATCACAGACAGAGGTGTACAGTGTTACCCCAGATCACAGAGAGAGGTGTATAGTGTTACCCCCAGATCAGAGGGAGAGGTGTACAGTGTTACACCAGATCACAGTGAGATATGTACAGTGTTACCCAGATCACAGACAGAGGTGTACAGTGTTACCCAGATCACAGTGAGATATGTACAGAGTTACACCAGATCACAGAGAGAGGCGTACAGTGTTACCCCAGATCACAGAAAAAGGTTTACAGTGTTACCCCCAGATCACAGGGAGAGGGGTACAGTGTTACCCCAGATCACACAGAGATTTGTACAGCGTTACCTCAGATCACAGAGAGAGGTGTACAGTGTTACCCCCAGATCACACAGAGATGTGTACAGCGTTACCCCAGATCACAGAGAGAGGTGTACAGTGTTACCCCAGATCACAGGGAGAGTTGTACAGTGTTACCCCAGATCACAGGGAGAGGTGTACAGTGTTACTCCAGATAACAGGGAGAGGTGTAAAGTGTTACCCCAGATTACACAAAGATATACAATGTTACCCCAGATCACAGAGAGAGATGTACAGTGTCACCACAGATCATAGAGAGTCAGGTGTATGGTGTTACCCCCAGATCACAGAGCTAGGTGTACAGTCTTACCCCAGTTCACAGAGAAATGTGTACAGTGTTACCCCACATCACATAGAGAGGTTTATAGTGTACCCCAGATCACTGAGGGAGACGTACAGTGTTATCTCCGATCACAGGGAGAGGTGTACAGTGTTACCCCTAGATCACAGAGGGAGGTGTACATTGTTACCCCAGATTACAGGGAGAGGTGTACAGTGTTACCTCCAGGTCACAGAGAGAGGTGTACAGTGTTACCCCTAGATCACAGAGAGAGGTGTACAGCGTTACCCCAGATCACAGGGAGAGGTGTACAGTGTTACCTCCAGGTCACAGGGAGAGGTGTACAGTGTTACCCCAGATCACACAGAGGTGTACAATGTTACCCCAGATCACAGAGAGGGGTGTACAGTGTTACCCCAGATCACAGGGAGAGGTGTACAGTGTTACCCCAGATCACCGAGAGAGGGCTACAGTATTACCACAAGTTCACATAGAGAGGTGTACAGTGTTACCTCCAGGTCACAGAGAGAGGTGTACAGTGTTACCCCAGATCAGAGAGAGGTGTACAGTGTTACCCCCAGTTCACAGACAGAGATGTACAGTTTTACCCCAGATCACAGAGAGAGGTGTACAGTGTTACCCCTAGATCACAGAGAGAGGTGTACAGTGTTACCTCCAGGTCACAGAGAGAGGTGTACAGTGTCACCACAGATCAGAGAGAGGTGTACAGTATTACCCCCAGTTCACAGACAGAGATGTACAGTTCTACCCCAGATCACAGAGAGAGGTGTACAGTATTACCCCAGATCACCGAGAGAGGTTTACAGTGTTACCCTCAGATCACAGAGAGAGGTGTACAGTGTTACCCCTAGATCACAGAGAAAGGTGTACTGTGTTACCCCAGATCAAAGGGAGAGGTGTACAGTGTTACCTCCAGGTCACAGAGAAAGGTGTACAGTGTTACGCCAGATCAAAGGGAGAGGTGTACAGTGTTACCTCCAGGTCACAGAGAGAGGTGCACAGTGTTACCCAGATCACAGAGAGATGTGTACAGTGTTACCCAGATCACCGAGAGACGGGTACAGTATTACCACTAGATCACAGAGAGAGGTGTACAGTGTTACCCTCAGATCACAGAGAGATGTGTACAGTGTTACCCCAGATCACCGAGAGAGGGGTACAGTATTACCACTAGATCACAGAGAGAGGTGTACAGTGTTACCCCAGATCACCGAGAGAGGGGTACAGTATTACCACTAGATCACAGACAGAGGTGTACAGTGTTACCCCAGATCACAGAGAGAGGTGTATAGTGTTACCCCCAGATCAGAGGGAGAGGTGTACAGTGTTACACCAGATCACAGTGAGATATGTACAGTGTTACCCAGATCACAGACAGAGGTGTACAGTGTTACCCAGATCACAGTGAGATATGTACAGAGTTACACCAGATCACAGAGAGAGGTGTGCTGTGTTACCCCAGATCACAGAAAAAGGTTTACAGTGTTACCCCCAGATCACAGGGAGAGGGGTACAGTGTTAACCCAGATCACACAGAGATTTGTACAGCGTTACCTCAGATCACAGAGAGAGGTGTACAGTGTTACCCCCAGATCACACAGAGATGTGTACAGCGTTACCCCAGATCACAGAGAGAGGTGTACAGTGTTACCCCAGATCACAGGGAGAGTTGTACAGTGTTACTCCAGATAACAGGGAGAGGTGTAAAGTGTTACCCCAGATTACACAAAGATATACAATGTTACCCCAGATCACAGAGAGAGATGTACAGTGTCACCACAGATCATAGAGAAATGTGTACAGTGTTACCCCACATCACATAGAGAGGTTTATAGTGTACCCCAGATCACTGAGGGAGACGTACAGTGTTATCTCCGATCACAGGGAGGGGTGTACAGTGTTACCCCAGATCACACAGAGGTGTACATTGTTACCCCAGATCACAGAGAGAGGTGTACAGTGTTACCCCTGATCACAGGGAGAGGTGTACAGTGTTACCTCCAGGTCACAGAGAGAGGTGTACAGTGTCACCACAGATCACAGAGAGAGGTGTACAGTGTTACCCCCAGTTCACAGACAGAGATGTACAGTTTTACCCCAGATCACAGAGAGAGGTGTACAGTGTTACCCCTAGATCACAGAGGGAGGTGTACAGTGTTACCCCAGATCACAGGGAGAGGTGTACAGTGTTACCTCCAGGTCACAGAGAGAGGTGTACAGTGTTACCCCTAGATCACAGAGAGAGGTGTACAGCGTTACCCCAGATCACAGGGAGAGGTGTACAGTGTTACCTCCAGGTCACAGGGAGAGGTGTACAGTGTTACCCCAGATCACACAGAGGTGTACAATGTTACCCCAGATCACAGAGAGGGGTGTACAGTGTTACCCCAGATCACAGGGAGAGGTGTACAGTGTTACCCCAGATCCCAGGGAGAGGCCTACAGTGTTACCCCTGATCACAGGGAGAGGTGTACAGTGTTACCTCCAGGTCACAGAGAGAGGTATACAGTGTTACCCCCAGTTCACAGACAGAGATGTACAGTTTTACCCCAGATCACAGAGAGAGGTGTACAGTGTTACCCCTAGATCACAGCGAGAGGTGTACAGCGTTACCCCAGATCACAGGGAGAGGTGTACAGTGTTACCTCCAGGTCACAGAGAGAGGTGTGCAGTGTTACCCCAGATCACAGAGAGAGAGGTGTACAGTGTTACCCAGATCACAGGGAGATGTGTGCTGTGTTACCCCAGATCACAGAAAGAGGTTTACAGTGTTACCCCCAGATCACAGGGAGAGGGGTACAGTGTTACCCCAGATCACACAGAGATGTGTACAGCGTTACCTCAGATCACAGAGAGAGGTGTACAGTGTTACCCCCAGATCACACAGAGATGTGTACAGCGTTACCCCAGATCACAGAGAGATGTGTTTAGTGTTACCCAGATCACAGACAGAGGTGAACAGCGTTACCCCAGATCACAGAGAGAGGTCTATAGTGTTACCCAGATCACAGAAAGAGGTTTACAGTGTTACCCCCAGATCACAGGGAGAGGGGTACAGTGTTACCCCAGATCACACAGAGATGTGTACAGCGTTACCTCAGATCACAGAGAGAGGTGTACAGCGTTACCCCAGATCACAGAGAGAGGTGTACAGTGTTACCCCAGATCACAGGGAGAGTTGTACAGTGTTACCCCAGATCACAGGGAGAGGTATACAGTGTTACTCCAGATTACAGGGAGAGGTGTAAAGTGTTACCCCAGATCACAGAGAGAGATGTACAGTGTTACCCCAGATCACAGGGAGAGTTGTACAGTGTTACCCCAGATCACAGCGAGAGGTATACAGTGTTACTCCAGATTACAGGGAGAGGTGTAAAGTGTTACCCCAGATCACAGAGAAAGGTGTACAGTGTTACACCAGATCAAAGGGAGAGGTGTACAGTGTTACCTCCAGGTCACAGAGAGAGGTGTACAGTGTTACCCCAAGATCACAGAGAAAGGTGTACAGTGTTACACCAGATCAAAGGGAGAGGTGTACAGTGTTACCTCCAGGTCACAGAGAGAGGTGTACAGTGTTACCCCAGATCACAGAGAGAGGTGTACAGTGTTACCCCACATCACAGGGAGAGGTTTATAGTGTACCCCAGATCACTGAGGGGGACGTACAGTGTTATCTCCGATCACAGGGAGAGGTGTACAGTGTTACCCCAGATCACACAGAGGTGTACAATGTTACCCCAGATCACAGAGAGAGGTGTACAGTGTTACCCCAGATCACAGGGAGAGGTGTACAGTGTTACCCCAGATCACAGGGAGAGGCGTACAGTGTTACCGCCAGGTCACAGAGAGAGGTGTACAGTGTCACCACAGATCACAGAGAGAGGTGTACAGTGTTACCCCCAGTTCACAGACAGAGATGTACAGTTTTACCCCAGATCACAGAGAGAGGTGTACAGTGTTACCCCAGATCACAGGGAGAGGTGTACAGTGTTACCTCCAGGTCACAGAGAGAGGTGTACAGTGTTACATCCAGGTCACAGGGAGAGGTGTAGAGTGTTACCCCAGATCACAGGGAGAGGTGTACAGTGTTACTCCAGATAACAGGGAGAGGTGTAAAGTGTTACCCCAGATCACAGAGAGAGATGTACAGTGTTACCCCAGATCACAGAGAGAGGTGTACAGTGTTACTCCAGATAACAGGGAGAGGTGTAGAGTGTTACCCCAGATCACAGGGAGAGGTGTACAGTGTTACCCCAGATCAAAGAGAGAGGGGTACAGTGTTACCCCAGATCACAATGAGAGGTGTACAGCGTGACCCCAAATCACAGAGAGAGGTGAACAGTGTTACCCCAGATCACATGGAGGGATGTACCGTGTTACCCCCACATCACAGAAAGAGGTGTACAGTGTTACCCCAGATCACAGGGAGAGGGGTACAGTGTTACCCCAGATCACAGAGAGAGGTGTGCAGTGTTACCCCCAGATCACAGAGAGAGATGTCCAGTGTTACCGCAGATCACAGGGAGAGGTGTACAGTGTTACCCCAGATCACACAGAGGTGTACAATGTTACCCCAGATCACAGAGAGAGGTGTACAGTGTTACCCGAGATCACAGGGAGAGGTGTACAGTGTTACCCCAGATCACAGGGAGAGGCGTACAGTGTTACCTCCAGGTCACAGAGAGTGGTGTACAGTGTCACCACAGATCAGAGAGAAATGTGTACAGTGTTACCCCACATCACATAGGGAGGTTTATAGTGTACCCCAGATCACTGAGGGAGACGTACAGTGTTATCTCCGATCACAGGGAGAGGTGTACAGTGTTACCCCAGATCACACAGAGGTGTACAATGTTACCCCAGATCACAGAGAGAGGTGTACAGCGTTACCCCAGATCACAGGGAGAGGTGTACAGTGTTACCCCAGATCACAGACAGAGATGTACAGTTTTACCCCAGATCACAGAGAGAGGTGTACAGTGTTACCCCTAGATCACAGAGGGAGGTGTACAGTGTTACCCCAGATCACAGGGAGAGGTGTACAGTGTTACCTCCAGGTCACAGAGAGAGGTGTACAGTGTTACCTCCAGGTCACAGGGAGAGGTGTAGAGTGTTACCCCAGATCACAGGGAGAGGTGTACAGTGTTACTCCAGGTCACAGGGAGAGGTGTAGAGTGTTACCTCCAGGTCACAGGGAGAGGTGTAGAGTGTTACCCCAGATCACAGGGAGAGGTGTACAGTGTTACCCCTAGATCACAGAGGGAGGTGTACAGTGTTACCCCAGATCACAGGGAGAGGTGTACAGTGTTACCTCCAGATAACAGGGAGAGGTGTAGAGTGTTACCCCAGATCACAGGGAGAGGTGTACAGTGTTACCCCAGATCAAAGAGAGAGGGGTACAGTGTTACCCCAGATCACAATGAGAGGTGTACAGCGTGACCCCAAATCACAGAGAGAGGTGAACAGTGTTACCCCAGATCACATGGAGGGATGTACCGTGTTACCCCCACATCACAGAAAGAGGTGTACAGTGTTACCCCAGATCACAGGGAGAGGGGTACAGTGTTACCCCAGATCACAGAGAGAGGTGTGCAGTGTTACCCCCAGATCACAGAGAGAGATGTCCAGTGTTACCGCAGATCACAGGGAGAGGTGTACAGTGTTACCCCAGATCACACAGAGGTGTACAATGTTACCCCAGATCACAGAGAGAGGTGTACAGTGTTACCCGAGATCACAGGGAGAGGTGTACAGTGTTACCCCAGATCACAGGGAGAGGCGTACAGTGTTACCTCCAGGTCACAGAGAGTGGTGTACAGTGTCACCACAGATCAGAGAGAAATGTGTACAGTGTTACCCCACATCACATAGGGAGGTTTATAGTGTACCCCAGATCACTGAGGGAGACGTACAGTGTTATCTCCGATCACAGGGAGAGGTGTACAGTGTTACCCCAGATCACACAGAGGTGTACAATGTTACCCCAGATCACAGAGAGAGGTGTACAGCGTTACCCCAGATCACAGGGAGAGGTGTACAGTGTTACCCCAGATCACAGACAGAGATGTACAGTTTTACCCCAGATCACAGAGAGAGGTGTACAGTGTTACCCCTAGATCACAGAGGGAGGTGTACAGTGTTACCCCAGATCACAGGGAGAGGTGTACAGTGTTACCTCCAGGTCACAGAGAGAGGTGTACAGTGTTACCTCCAGGTCACAGGGAGAGGTGTAGAGTGTTACCCCAGATCACAGGGAGAGGTGTACAGTGTTACTCCAGGTCACAGGGAGAGGTGTAGAGTGTTACCTCCAGGTCACAGGGAGAGGTGTAGAGTGTTACCCCAGATCACAGGGAGAGGTGTACAGTGTTACCCCTAGATCACAGAGGGAGGTGTACAGTGTTACCCCAGATCACAGGGAGAGGTGTACAGTGTTACCTCCAGGTCACAGAGAGAGGTGTACAGTGTTACCTCCAGGTCACAGGGAGAGGTGTAGAGTGTTACCCCAGATCACAGGGAGATGTGTACAGTGTTACCCCAGATCACAGAGAGAGGTGTACAGTTTTACCCCTAGATCACAGAGAAAGGTGGACAGTGTTACCCCAGATCAAAGGGAGAGGTGTACAGTGTTACCCCCAGATCACAGAGAGAGGTGTACAGTGTGACGCCAGATCCCAGAGAGAGGTGTACAGTATTAACCCAGATCACATGGAGGGATGTACCGTGTTACCCCCACATCATAGAGAGAGGTGTACAGCGTTACCCCACATCACAGAGAGAGGTGTACAGTGTTACCCCAGATCACCGAGAGAGGGCTACAGTATTACCACTAGATCACAGAGAGATGTGTACAGTGTTACCCAGATCACAGAGAGAGGTGTACAGCGTTACCCCAGATCACAGAGAGAGGTGTACAGTGTTACTCCAGATAACAGGGAGAGGTGTACAGTGTGACCCCAGATCACAGGGAGAGGTGTACAGTGTTACTCCAGATCACAGTGAGAGGTGTACAGTGTTACCCCAGATCACATGGAGGGATGTACCGTGTTACCCCCACATCACAGTGAGAGGTGTACAGTGTTAATCCAGATCACAGAAAGAGGTGTGCTGTGTTACCCCAGATCACAGAAAGAGATTTACAGTGTTACCCCCAGATCACAGGGAGAGGTGTACAGTGTTACCCCCAGATCACACAGAGGTGTACAATGTTAACCCAGATCACAGAGAGAGGTGTACAGTGTTACCCCAGATCACAGAGAGAGGTGTACAGTGTTACCCGAGATCACAGAGAAAGGTGTACAGTGTTACCCTCAGATCAGAGAAAGGTGTACAGTGTCACCACAGATCAGAGAGAGGTGTACAGTGTTACCCCCAGTTCACAGACAGAGATGTACAGTTTTACCCCAGATCACAGAGAGAGGTGTACAGTGTTACCCCTAGATCACAGAGAGAGGGGTACAGTGTTACCCCTAGATCACAGAGAAAGGTGTACAGTGTTACCCTCAGATCACAGAGAGATGTGTACAGTGTTACCCAGATCACAGAGAGAGGTGTACAGTGTTACTCCAGATAACAGGGAGAGGTGTAAATTGTTACCCCAGATTACACAAAGATATACAATGTTACCCCAGATCACAGAGAGAGATGTACAGTGTTACACCAGATCACTGAGAGAGGGCTACAGTATTACCACTAGATCACAGACAGAGGTGTACAGTGTTACGCTCAGATCACAGAGAGAGGTGTATAGTGTTACCCAGATCACAGAGAGAGGTGTACAGTGTTACCCCAGATCACAGAGAGAGGTGTATAGTGTTACCCCAGATCACAGGGAGAGTTGTACAGTGTTACCCCAGATCACAGGGAGAGTTGTAGAGTGTTACCCAGATCACAGAGAGAGGTGTACAGTGTTACCCCGATCACAGAGAGAGTGGTACATTATTACCCCTAGATCACAAGGAGAGGGGTACAGTGTTACCTCCAGATCACAGAGAGAGGTGTACAGTATGACCCCAGATCACAGGGAGAGGTGTACAGTGTTACCCCAGATCACAGGGAATGATGTATAGTGTTCCCCAGATCACAGACAGAGGTGTACAGTGTTACTCCAGATAACAGGGAGAGATGTACAGTGTTACCCCTAGATCACAGAGAAAGGTGTACAGTGTTACCCCAGATCAAAGAGAGAGGTGTACAGTGGTACCTCCAGGTCACAGAGAGAGGTGTACAGTGTCACTACAGATCACAGAGAGATGTGTACAGTGTTACCCAGATCACAGAGAGATGGGAACAGTGTTACCCCAGATCACAGAGAGGTGTACAGTGTTACCCTCAGATCACAGAGAGATGTGTACAGTGTTACCCAGATCACAGAGAGAGAGGTGTAAGGTGTTACCCCAGATCACAGAGAGAGGTGTACAGTGTTACCCCAGATCACCGAGAGAGGGGTACAGTATTACCACTAGATCACAGAGAGAGGTGTACAGTGTTACCCTCAGATCACAGAGAGATGTGTACAGTGTTACCCCAGATCACCGAGAGAGGGGTACAGTATTACCACTAGATCACAGAGAGAGGTGTACAGTGTTACCCCCAGATCACAGAGAGAGGTGTACAGTGTTACCCCAGATCACAGAGAGAGGTGTACAGTGTTACCCAGATCACAGAGAGAGGTGTACAGTGTTACCCCAGATCTCAGGGAGAGGTGTACAGTGTTACCACAGATCACAGAGACATCTGCACAGTGTTACTGCAGATCAGAGGGCGAGGTGTACAGTGTTACCATAGATCACAGAGAGATGTGTACAGTGTTACCCCAGAGCACCGAGAGAAGGGTACAGTGTTACCCTCAGATCACAGGGAGAGGTGTACAGTGTTACCCAGATCACAGATAGAGGTGTACAGTGTTACCCCAGATCACAGGGAGAGGTGTGCAGTGTTACCTCAGATCACAGGGAGAGTTGTACAGTGTTACCACAGATCACAGACATAGGTGTAGAGTGTTACCCCAGATCACCGAGAGAGGGGTACAGTATTACCACTAGATCACAGACAGAGGTGTACAGTGTTACCCGAGATCACAGAGAGAGGTGTACAGTGTTACCACAGATCACAGAGAGAGGTGTACAGTGTTACCCCAGATCACAGAGAGAGGTGTACAGTGTTACCACAGATCACAGAGAGAGGTGTACAGTGTTACCCCAGATCACCGAGAGAAGGGTACAGTATTACCCCTAGATCACAATGAGAGGTGTACAGTGTGACCCCAGATCACAGGGAGAGGTGTACAGTGTTATCCTCAGATCGCAGATAGAGGTGTACAGTGTTACCCCAGATCACATAGAGAGGTGTACCATGTTACCCCCACAACACAGATAGAGGTGTACAGTGTTATCCCACATCACATAGAGAGGTTTATAGTGTACCCCAGATCACTGAGAGAGACGTACAGTGTTATCTCCGATCACAGGGAGAGGTGTACAGTGTTACCTCCAGGTCACAGAGAGAGGTGTACAGTGTTCCCCCAGATCGCAGAGATACGTGCACAGATTAACCCCCAGATCACAGAGAGAATTGTACAGAGTTACCCCAAATCACAGAAAGAGGTGTACAGTGTTACCCAGATCAGAGAGACAGGTGTACAACGTTACCCCAGATCACAGAGAGAGGGGTACAGTGTTACCCCCAGATCACAGAGAGAGGTGTACAGTCTTACCCCAGATCACAGAGAGAGGTTTACAGTGTTAAACCCAGATCACAGACAGAGGGGTACAGTGTTACCCCAGATCACAGGGAGAGTGTAAAGTGTTAACCAAGATCACAGAGAGAGGTGTACAGTGTTACCCCAGATCACAGAGAGAGGTGTACAGTGTTACCCCAGATCACAGGGAGAGTGTAAAGTGTTAACCAAGATCACAGAGAGAGGTGTACAGTGTTACCCCAGATCACCGAGAGAGGTGTACTGTGTTACCCCCAGTTCTCAGACAGAGATGCACAGTGTTACCCCCAGATCACAGAGAGAGGTGTACAGTGTTACCCCACATCACAGAGAGAGGTGTACTGTGTTACCCCAGATCACAGAGAGGGGTGTACTGTGTTACCCCAGATCACACTGCGATGTACAGTGTACCCCAGATCACAGAGAGAGGTGTACTGTGTTACCCCAGATCACAGAGAGGGGTGTACTGTGTTACCCCAGATCACAGAGAAATGTGTACAGTGTCACGCCAGATCACAGAGAGAAGTGCACAGTGTTACCCTAGATCACAGTGAGAGATGTACAGTGTTATCTCCAGATCACAGAGAGAGTTTTACAGTGTTACCACAGATGACATAGAAAGGTGTACCATGTTACCCCCACAACACAGAGAGAGATGTACAGTGTTACCCCAGATCACAGGGAGAGGTGTACAGTGTTACGCCAGATCACAGGGAAAGGTGTACAGTGTTACCCCAGATCACAGGGAGAGGTGTACAGTGTTACCCCAGATCACAGACAGAGGTGTACAGTACTACCCCAGATCACAGGGAAAGGTGTACAGTGTTACACCAGATCACAGAGAGAGGTGTGCCGTGTTACCCAGATCACAGAGAGAGGTGAACAGCGTTACCCCAGATCACAGAGAGAGGTCTACAGTGTTACCCAGATCACAGGGAGAGGTGTACAGTGTTACCCCAGATCACAGTGAGAGATGTACAGAGTTACACCAGATCACAGAGAGAGGTGTGCTGTGTTACCCCAGATCACAGAAAGAGGTTTACAGTGTTACCCACAGATCACAGGGAGAGGGGTACAGTGTTACCTCAGATCACAGAGAGAGGTGTACAGTGTTACCCCAGATCACAGAGAGAGGTGTACAGTGTTACCCCAGATCACAGAGAGATGTGCACAGTGTTACTCCAGATCACAGAGAGATGTGTACAGTGTTAACCAGATCTCAGGGAGAGGTGTACAGTGTTACCCCAGATCACAGGGAGAGGTGTAGAGTGTTACCCCAGATCACAGACAGAGGTGTACAGTGTTACCCAAGATCACAGAGAGAGGTGTATAGTGTTACCCCAGATCACACGGAGTGGTGTACAGTGTTACCCCAGATCACACAGCGAGTGGTACATTATTACCCCGAGATCACAGGGAGAGGGGTACAGTGTTACCTCCACAGCACAGAGAGATGTGTACAGTATGACCCCAGATCACAGGGAGAGGTGTACAGTGTTACCCTCAGATCACAGAGAGATGTGTACAGTGTTACCCAGATCACAGAGAGAGAGATGTAAGGTGTTACCCCAGATCACAGAGAGAGGTGTACAGTGTTACCCCAGAGCACCGAGAGAGGGGTACAGTATTACCACTAGATCACAGAGAGAGGTGTACAGTGTTACCCTCATATCACAGAGAGATGTGTATTGTGTTACCCAGATCACAGAGAGAGGTGTACAGTGTTACCCCAGATCACAGGGAGAGGTGTAGAGTGTTCCCCAGATCACAGAGAGAGGTGTACAGTGTTACCCCAGATCACAGGGAGAGGTGTAGAGTGTTCCCCAGATCACAGAGAGAGGCGTACAGTGTTACCACAGATCACAGAGACACCTGCACAGTGTTACTGCAGATCAGAGGAAGAGGTGTACAGTGTTACCATAGATCACAGAGAGATATGTACAGTGTTACCCAGATCACAGGGAGGTGTAAGGTGTTACCCAGATCACAGAGAGAGGTGTACAGTGTTACCCCAGATCACTGAGAGAGGGCTACAGTATTACCACTAGATCACAGAGAGAGGTGTACAGTGTTACCCTCAGATCACAGAGAGATGTGTACAGTGTTACCCAGATCACAGAGAGAGGTGTACAGTGTTACCCCAGATCTCAGGGAGAGGTGTACAGTGTTACCCCAGATCACAGGGAGAGGTGTAGAGTGTTACCCCAGATTACAGACAGAGGTGTACAGTGATACCCCAGATCACAGAGAGAGGTGTATAGTGTTACCCCGATCACAGAGAGAGTGGTACATTATTACCCCTAGATCACAAGGAGAGGGGTACAGTGTTACCTCCAGATCACAGAGAGAGGTGTACAGTATGACCCCAGATCACAGGGAGAGGTGTACAGTGTTACCCCAGATCACAGGGAATGATGTATAGTGTTCCCCAGATCACAGACAGAGGTGTACAGTGTTACTCCAGATAACAGGGAGAGATGTACAGTGTTACCCCTAGATCACAGAGAAAGGTGTACAGTGTTACCCCAGATCAAAGAGAGAGGTGTACAGTGGTACCTCCAGGTCACAGAGAGAGGTGTACAGTGTCACTACAGATCACAGAGAGATGTGTACAGTGTTACCCAGATCACAGAGAGATGGGAACAGTGTTACCCCAGATCACAGAGCGGTGTACAGTGTTACCCTCAGATCACAGAGAGATGTGTACAGTGTTACCCAGATCACAGAGAGAGAGGTGTAAGGTGTTACCCCAGATCACAGAGAGAGGTGTACAGTGTTACCCCAGATCACCGAGAGAGGGGTACAGTATTACCACTAGATCACAGAGAGAGGTGTACAGTGTTACCCTCAGATCACAGAGAGATGTGTACAGTGTTACCCCAGATCACCGAGAGAGGGGTACAGTATTACCACTAGATCACAGAGAGAGGTGTACAGTGTTACCCCCAGATCACAGAGAGAGGTGTACAGTGTTACCCCAGATCACAGAGAGAGGTGTACAGTGTTACCCAGATCACAGAGAGAGGTGTACAGTGTTACCCCAGATCTCAGGGAGAGGTGTACAGTGTTACCACATATCACAGAGACATCTGCACAGTGTTACTGCAGATCAGAGGGCGAGGTGTACAGTGTTACCATAGATCACAGAGAGATGTGTACAGTGTTACCCCAGATCACCGAGAGAAGGGTACAGTGTTACCCTCAGATCACAGGGAGAGGTGTACAGTGTTACCCAGATCACAGATAGAGGTGTACAGTGTTACCCCAGATCACAGGGAGAGGTGTGCAGTGTTACCTCAGATCACAGGGAGAGTTGTACAGTGTTACCACAGATCACAGACATAGGTGTAGAGTGTTACCCCAGATCACCGAGAGAGGGGTACAGTATTACCACTAGATCACAGACAGAGGTGTACAGTGTTACCCGAGATCACAGAGAGAGGTGTATAGTGTTACCCCAGATCACAGGGAGAGTTGTACAGTGTTACCACAGATCACAGAGACATCTGCACAGTCTTAATGCAGATCAGATGGAGAGGTGTACAGTGTTACCATAGATCACAGAGAGAGTGGTACATTATTACCCCTAGATCACAAGGAGAGGGGTACAGTGTTACCTCCAGATCACAGAGAGAGGTGTACAGTATGACCCCAGATCACAGGGAGAGGTGTACAGTGTTACCTCCAGATCACAGAGAAATGTGTACAGTGTTACCCCAGATCACAGAGAGAGGTGTACAGTGTTACCACAGATCACAGAGAGAGGTGTACAGTGTTACCCCAGATCACAGAGAGAGGTGTACAGTGTTACCACAGATCACAGAGAGAGGTGTACAGTGTTACCCCAGATCACAGAGAGAGGTGTACAGTGTTACCACAGATCACAGAGAGAGGTGTACAGTGTTACCCCAGATCACCGAGAGAAGGGTACAGTATTACCCCTAGATCACAATGAGAGGTGTACAGTGTGACCCCAGATCACAGGGAGAGGTGTACAGTGTTATCCTCAGATCGCAGATAGAGGTGTACAGTGTTACCCCAGATCACATAGAGAGGTGTACCATGTTACCCCCACAACACAGATAGAGGTGTACAGTGTTATCCCACATCACATAGAGAGGTTTATAGTGTACCCCAGATCACTGAGAGAGACGTACAGTGTTATCTCCGATCACAGGGAGAGGTGTACAGTGTTACCTCCAGGTCACAGAGAGAGGTGTACAGTGTTCCCCCAGATCGCAGAGATACGTGCACAGATTAACCCCCAGATCACAGAGAGAATTGTACAGAGTTACCCCAAATCACAGAAAGAGGTGTACAGTGTTACCCAGATCAGAGAGACAGGTGTACAACGTTACCCCAGATCACAGAGAGAGGGGTACAGTGTTACCCCCAGATCACAGAGAGAGGTGTACAGTCTTACCCCAGATCACAGAGAGAGGTTTACAGTGTTAAACCCAGATCACAGACAGAGGGGTACAGTGTTACCCCAGATCACAGGGAGAGTGTAAAGTGTTAACCAAGATCACAGAGAGAGGTGTACAGTGTTACCCCAGATCACAGAGAGAGGTGTACAGTGTTACCCCAGATCACAGGGAGAGTGTAAAGTGTTAACCAAGATCACAGAGAGAGGTGTACAGTGTTACCCCAGATCACCGAGAGAGGTGTACTGTGTTACCCCCAGTTCTCAGACAGAGATGCACAGTGTTACCCCCAGATCACAGAGAGAGGTGTACAGTGTTACCCCACATCACAGAGAGAGGTGTACTGTGTTACCCCAGATCACAGAGAGGGGTGTACTGTGTTACCCCAGATCACACTGCGATGTACAGTGTACCCCAGATCACAGAGAGAGGTGTACTGTGTTACCCCAGATCACAGAGAGGGGTGTACTGTGTTACCCCAGATCACAGAGAAATGTGTACAGTGTCACGCCAGATCACAGAGAGAAGTGCACAGTGTTACCCTAGATCACAGTGAGAGATGTACAGTGTTATCTCCAGATCACAGAGAGAGTTTTACAGTGTTACCACAGATGACATAGAAAGGTGTACCATGTTACCCCCACAACACAGAGAGAGATGTACAGTGTTACCCCAGATCACAGGGAGAGGTGTACAGTGTTACGCCAGATCACAGGGAAAGGTGTACAGTGTTACCCCAGATCACAGGGAGAGGTGTACAGTGTTACCCCAGATCACAGACAGAGGTGTACAGTACTACCCCAGATCACAGGGAAAGGTGTACAGTGTTACACCAGATCACAGAGAGAGGTGTGCCGTGTTACCCAGATCACAGAGAGAGGTGAACAGCGTTACCCCAGATCACAGAGAGAGGTCTACAGTGTTACCCAGATCACAGGGAGAGGTGTACAGTGTTACCCCAGATCACAGTGAGAGATGTACAGAGTTACACCAGATCACAGAGAGAGGTGTGCTGTGTTACCCCAGATCACAGAAAGAGGTTTACAGTGTTACCCACAGATCACAGGGAGAGGGGTACAGTGTTACCTCAGATCACAGAGAGAGGTGTACAGTGTTACCCCCAGATCACACAGAGATGTGTACAGCGTTACCCCAGATCACAGAGAGAGGTGTACAGCGTTACCCCAGATCACAGGGAGAGTTGTACAGTGTTACCCCAGATCACAGGGAGAGGTGTACAGTGTTACCCCAGATAACAGGGAGAGGTGTAAAGTGTTACCCCAGATTACACAAAGATATACAATGTTACCTCAGATCACAGAGAGAGATGTACAGTGTTACCCCAGATCAAAGGGAGAGGTGTACAGTGTTACACCAGATCAAAGGGAGAGGTGTACAGTGTTACCCCCAGTTCAGAGACAGAGATGTACAGTATTACCCCAGATCACAGAGCGAGGTGTACAGTGTTGCCCCAGATCACAGAGAGAGGTGTACGGTGTGATGCCAGATCACAGAGAGAGGTCTACAGTGTTACCCAGATCACAGGGAGAGGTGTACAGTGTTACCCAGATCACAGAGACAAATGTACAGTGTTACCCCAGATCACAGAGAGAGGTGTACAGTGTTACCCCAGATCACAGAAAGAGGTTTACAGTGTTACCCCCAGATCACAGGGAGAGGGGTAGTGTTACACCAGATCAAAGGGAGAGGTGTACAGTGTTACCTCCAGGTCACAGAGAGAGGTGTACAGTGTCACCACAGATCATAGAGAGTCAGGTGTACAGTGTTACCCCAGTTCACAATGAGAGGTGTACAGCGTGACCCCAGATCACAGAGAGAGGTGTACAGTGTTACCCCAGATCACAGAGAGATGTGCACAGTGTTACTCCAGATCACAGAGAGATGTGTACAGTGTTAACCAGATCTCAGGGAGAGGTGTACAGTGTTACCCCAGATCACAGGGAGAGGTGTAGAGTGTTACCCCAGATCACAGACAGAGGTGTACAGTGTTACCCAAGATCACAGAGAGAGGTGTATAGTGTTACCCCAGATCACACGGAGTGGTGTACAGTGTTACCCCAGATCACACAGCGAGTGGTACATTATTACCCCGAGATCACAGGGAGAGGGGTACAGTGTTACCTCCACAGCACAGAGAGATGTGTACAGTATGACCCCAGATCACAGGGAGAGGTGTACAGTGTTACCCTCAGATCACAGAGAGATGTGTACAGTGTTACCCAGATCACAGAGAGAGAGATGTAAGGTGTTACCCCAGATCACAGAGAGAGGTGTACAGTGTTACCCCAGAGCACCGAGAGAGGGGTACAGTATTACCACTAGATCACAGAGAGAGGTGTACAGTGTTACCCTCATATCACAGAGAGATGTGTATTGTGTTACCCAGATCACAGAGAGAGGTGTACAGTGTTACCCCAGATCACAGGGAGAGGTGTAGAGTGTTCCCCAGATCACAGAGAGAGGTGTACAGTGTTACCCCAGATCACAGGGAGAGGTGTAGAGTGTTCCCCAGATCACAGAGAGAGGCGTACAGTGTTACCACAGATCACAGAGACACCTGCACAGTGTTACTGCAGATCAGAGGAAGAGGTGTACAGTGTTACCATAGATCACAGAGAGATATGTACAGTGTTACCCAGATCACAGGGAGGTGTAAGGTGTTACCCAGATCACAGAGAGAGGTGTACAGTGTTACCCCAGATCACTGAGAGAGGGCTACAGTATTACCACTAGATCACAGAGAGAGGTGTACAGTGTTACCCTCAGATCACAGAGAGATGTGTACAGTGTTACCCAGATCACAGAGAGAGGTGTACAGTGTTACCCCAGATCTCAGGGAGAGGTGTACAGTGTTACCCCAGATCACAGGGAGAGGTGTAGAGTGTTACCCCAGATTACAGACAGAGGTGTACAGTGATACCCCAGATCACAGAGAGAGGTGTATAGTGTTACCCCGATCACAGAGAGAGTGGTACATTATTACCCCTAGATCACAAGGAGAGGGGTACAGTGTTACCTCCAGATCACAGAGAGAGGTGTACAGTATGACCCCAGATCACAGGGAGAGGTGTACAGTGTTACCCCAGATCACAGGGAATGATGTATAGTGTTCCCCAGATCACAGACAGAGGTGTACAGTGTTACTCCAGATAACAGGGAGAGATGTACAGTGTTACCCCTAGATCACAGAGAAAGGTGTACAGTGTTACCCCAGATCAAAGAGAGAGGTGTACAGTGGTACCTCCAGGTCACAGAGAGAGGTGTACAGTGTCACTACAGATCACAGAGAGATGTGTACAGTGTTACCCAGATCACAGAGAGATGGGAACAGTGTTACCCCAGATCACAGAGAGGTGTACAGTGTTACCCTCAGATCACAGAGAGATGTGTACAGTGTTACCCAGATCACAGAGAGAGAGGTGTAAGGTGTTACCCCAGATCACAGAGAGAGGTGTACAGTGTTACCCCAGATCACCGAGAGAGGGGTACAGTATTACCACTAGATCACAGAGAGAGGTGTACAGTGTTACCCTCAGATCACAGAGAGATGTGTACAGTGTTACCCCAGATCACCGAGAGAGGGGTACAGTATTACCACTAGATCACAGAGAGAGGTGTACAGTGTTACCCCCAGATCACAGAGAGAGGTGTACAGTGTTACCCAGATCACAGAGAGAGGTGTACAGTGTTACCCCAGATCTCAGGGAGAGGTGTACAGTGTTACCACATATCACAGAGACATCTGCACAGTGTTACTGCAGATCAGAGGGCGAGGTGTACAGTGTTACCATAGATCACAGAGAGATGTGTACAGTGTTACCCCAGATCACCGAGAGAAGGGTACAGTGTTACCCTCAGATCACAGGGAGAGGTGTACAGTGTTACCCAGATCACAGATAGAGGTGTACAGTGTTACCCCAGATCACAGGGAGAGGTGTGCAGTGTTACCTCAGATCACAGGGAGAGTTGTACAGTGTTACCACAGATCACAGACATAGGTGTAGAGTGTTACCCCAGATCACCGAGAGAGGGGTACAGTATTACCACTAGATCACAGACAGAGGTGTACAGTGTTACCCGAGATCACAGAGAGAGGTGTATAGTGTTACCCCAGATCACAGGGAGAGTTGTACAGTGTTACCACAGATCACAGAGACATCTGCACAGTCTTAATGCAGATCAGATGGAGAGGTGTACAGTGTTACCATAGATCACAGAGAGAGTGGTACATTATTACCCCTAGATCACAAGGAGAGGGGTACAGTGTTACCTCCAGATCACAGAGAGAGGTGTACAGTATGACCCCAGATCACAGGGAGAGGTGTACAGTGTTACCTCCAGATCACAGAGAAATGTGTACAGTGTTACCCCAGATCACAGAGAGAGGTGTACAGTGTTACCACAGATCACAGAGAGAGGTGTACAGTGTTACCCCAGATCACAGAGAGAGGTGTACAGTGTTACCACAGATCACAGAGAGAGGTGTACAGTGTTACCCCAGATCACAGAGAGAGGTGTACAGTGTTACCACAGATCACAGAGAGAGGTGTACAGTGTTACCCCAGATCACCGAGAGAAGGGTACAGTATTACCCCTAGATCACAATGAGAGGTGTACAGTGTGACCCCAGATCACAGGGAGAGGTGTACAGTGTTATCCTCAGATCGCAGATAGAGGTGTACAGTGTTACCCCAGATCACATAGAGAGGTGTACCATGTTACCCCCACAACACAGATAGAGGTGTACAGTGTTATCCCACATCACATAGAGAGGTTTATAGTGTACCCCAGATCACTGAGAGAGACGTACAGTGTTATCTCCGATCACAGGGAGAGGTGTACAGTGTTACCTCCAGGTCACAGAGAGAGGTGTACAGTGTTCCCCCAGATCGCAGAGATACGTGCACAGATTAACCCCCAGATCACAGAGAGAATTGTACAGAGTTACCCCAAATCACAGAAAGAGGTGTACAGTGTTACCCAGATCAGAGAGACAGGTGTACAACGTTACCCCAGATCACAGAGAGAGGGGTACAGTGTTACCCCCAGATCACAGAGAGAGGTGTACAGTCTTACCCCAGATCACAGAGAGAGGTTTACAGTGTTAAACCCAGATCACAGACAGAGGGGTACAGTGTTACCCCAGATCACAGGGAGAGTGTAAAGTGTTAACCAAGATCACAGAGAGAGGTGTACAGTGTTACCCCAGATCACAGAGAGAGGTGTACAGTGTTACCCCAGATCACAGGGAGAGTGTAAAGTGTTAACCAAGATCACAGAGAGAGGTGTACAGTGTTACCCCAGATCACCGAGAGAGGTGTACTGTGTTACCCCCAGTTCTCAGACAGAGATGCACAGTGTTACCCCCAGATCACAGAGAGAGGTGTACAGTGTTACCCCACATCACAGAGAGAGGTGTACTGTGTTACCCCAGATCACAGAGAGGGGTGTACTGTGTTACCCCAGATCACACTGCGATGTACAGTGTACCCCAGATCACAGAGAGAGGTGTACTGTGTTACCCCAGATCACAGAGAGGGGTGTACTGTGTTACCCCAGATCACAGAGAAATGTGTACAGTGTCACGCCAGATCACAGAGAGAAGTGCACAGTGTTACCCTAGATCACAGTGAGAGATGTACAGTGTTATCTCCAGATCACAGAGAGAGTTTTACAGTGTTACCACAGATGACATAGAAAGGTGTACCATGTTACCCCCACAACACAGAGAGAGATGTACAGTGTTACCCCAGATCACAGGGAGAGGTGTACAGTGTTACGCCAGATCACAGGGAAAGGTGTACAGTGTTACCCCAGATCACAGGGAGAGGTGTACAGTGTTACCCCAGATCACAGACAGAGGTGTACAGTACTACCCCAGATCACAGGGAAAGGTGTACAGTGTTACACCAGATCACAGAGAGAGGTGTGCCGTGTTACCCAGATCACAGAGAGAGGTGAACAGCGTTACCCCAGATCACAGAGAGAGGTCTACAGTGTTACCCAGATCACAGGGAGAGGTGTACAGTGTTACCCCAGATCACAGTGAGAGATGTACAGAGTTACACCAGATCACAGAGAGAGGTGTGCTGTGTTACCCCAGATCACAGAAAGAGGTTTACAGTGTTACCCACAGATCACAGGGAGAGGGGTACAGTGTTACCTCAGATCACAGAGAGAGGTGTACAGTGTTACCCCCAGATCACACAGAGATGTGTACAGCGTTACCCCAGATCACAGAGAGAGGTGTACAGCGTTACCCCAGATCACAGGGAGAGTTGTACAGTGTTACCCCAGATCACAGGGAGAGGTGTACAGTGTTACCCCAGATAACAGGGAGAGGTGTAAAGTGTTACCCCAGATTACACAAAGATATACAATGTTACCTCAGATCACAGAGAGAGATGTACAGTGTTACCCCAGATCAAAGGGAGAGGTGTACAGTGTTACACCAGATCAAAGGGAGAGGTGTACAGTGTTACCCCCAGTTCAGAGACAGAGATGTACAGTATTACCCCAGATCACAGAGCGAGGTGTACAGTGTTGCCCCAGATCACAGAGAGAGGTGTACGGTGTGATGCCAGATCACAGAGAGAGGTCTACAGTGTTACCCAGATCACAGGGAGAGGTGTACAGTGTTACCCAGATCACAGAGACAAATGTACAGTGTTACCCCAGATCACAGGGAGAGGTGTACAGTGTTACCCCAGATCACAGAAAGAGGTTTACAGTGTTACCCCCAGATCACAGGGAGAGGGGTAGTGTTACACCAGATCAAAGGGAGAGGTGTACAGTGTTACCTCCAGGTCACAGAGAGAGGTGTACAGTGTCACCACAGATCATAGAGAGTCAGGTGTACAGTGTTACCCCAGTTCACAATGAGAGGTGTACAGCGTGACCCCAGATCACAGAGAGAGGTGTACAGTGTTACCCCAGATCACAGAGAGATGTGCACAGTGTTACTCCAGATCACAGAGAGATGTGTACAGTGTTAACCAGATCTCAGGGAGAGGTGTACAGTGTTACCCCAGATCACAGGGAGAGGTGTAGAGTGTTACCCCAGATCACAGACAGAGGTGTACAGTGTTACCCAAGATCACAGAGAGAGGTGTATAGTGTTACCCCAGATCACACGGAGTGGTGTACAGTGTTACCCCAGATCACACAGCGAGTGGTACATTATTACCCCGAGATCACAGGGAGAGGGGTACAGTGTTACCTCCACAGCACAGAGAGATGTGTACAGTATGACCCCAGATCACAGGGAGAGGTGTACAGTGTTACCCTCAGATCACAGAGAGATGTGTACAGTGTTACCCAGATCACAGAGAGAGAGATGTATGGTGTTACCCCAGATCACAGAGAGAGGTGTACAGTGTTACCCCAGAGCACCGAGAGAGGGGTACAGTATTACCACTAGATCACAGAGAGAGGTGTACAGTGTTACCCTCATATCACAGAGAGATGTGTATTGTGTTACCCAGATCACAGAGAGAGGTGTACAGTGTTACCCCAGATCACAGGGAGAGGTGTAGAGTGTTCCCCAGATCACAGAGAGAGGTGTACAGTGTTACCCCAGATCACAGGGAGAGGTGTAGAGTGTTCCCCAGATCACAGAGAGAGGCGTACAGTGTTACCACAGATCACAGAGACACCTGCACAGTGTTACTGCAGATCAGAGGAAGAGGTGTACAGTGTTACCATAGATCACAGAGAGATATGTACAGTGTTACCCAGATCACAGGGAGGTGTAAGGTGTTACCCAGATCACAGAGAGAGGTGTACAGTGTTACCCCAGATCACTGAGAGAGGGCTACAGTATTACCACTAGATCACAGAGAGAGGTGTACAGTGTTACCCTCAGATCACAGAGAGATGTGTACAGTGTTACCCAGATCACAGAGAGAGGTGTACAGTGTTACCCCAGATCTCAGGGAGAGGTGTACAGTGTTACCCCAGATCACAGGGAGAGGTGTAGAGTGTTACCCCAGATTACAGACAGAGGTGTACAGTGATACCCCAGATCACAGAGAGAGGTGTATAGTGTTACCCCGATCACAGAGAGAGTGGTACATTATTACCCCTAGATCACAAGGAGAGGGGTACAGTGTTACCTCCAGATCACAGAGAGAGGTGTACAGTATGACCCCAGATCACAGGGAGAGGTGTACAGTGTTACCCCAGATCACAGGGAATGATGTATAGTGTTCCCCAGATCACAGACAGAGGTGTACAGTGTTACTCCAGATAACAGGGAGAGATGTACAGTGTTACCCCTAGATCACAGAGAAAGGTGTACAGTGTTACCCCAGATCAAAGAGAGAGGTGTACAGTGGTACCTCCAGGTCACAGAGAGAGGTGTACAGTGTCACTACAGATCACAGAGAGATGTGTACAGTGTTACCCAGATCACAGAGAGATGGGAACAGTGTTACCCCAGATCACAGAGAGGTGTACAGTGTTACCCTCAGATCACAGAGAGATGTGTACAGTGTTACCCAGATCACAGAGAGAGAGGTGTAAGGTGTTACCCCAGATCACAGAGAGAGGTGTACAGTGTTACCCCAGATCACCGAGAGAGGGGTACAGTATTACCACTAGATCACAGAGAGAGGTGTACAGTGTTACCCTCAGATCACAGAGAGATGTGTACAGTGTTACCCCAGATCACCGAGAGAGGGGTACAGTATTACCACTAGATCACAGAGAGAGGTGTACAGTGTTACCCCCAGATCACAGAGAGAGGTGTACAGTGTTACCCCAGATCACAGAGAGAGGTGTACAGTGTTACCCAGATCACAGAGAGAGGTGTACAGTGTTACCCCAGATCTCAGGGAGAGGTGTACAGTGTTACCACATATCACAGAGACATCTGCACAGTGTTACTGCAGATCAGAGGGCGAGGTGTACAGTGTTACCATAGATCACAGAGAGATGTGTACAGTGTTACCCCAGATCACCGAGAGAAGGGTACAGTGTTACCCTCAGATCACAGGGAGAGGTGTACAGTGTTACCCAGATCACAGATAGAGGTGTACAGTGTTACCCCAGATCACAGGGAGAGGTGTGCAGTGTTACCTCAGATCACAGGGAGAGTTGTACAGTGTTACCACAGATCACAGACATAGGTGTAGAGTGTTACCCCAGATCACCGAGAGAGGGGTACAGTATTACCACTAGATCACAGACAGAGGTGTACAGTGTTACCCGAGATCACAGAGAGAGGTGTATAGTGTTACCCCAGATCACAGGGAGAGTTGTACAGTGTTACCACAGATCACAGAGACATCTGCACAGTCTTAATGCAGATCAGATGGAGAGGTGTACAGTGTTACCATAGATCACAGAGAGAGTGGTACATTATTACCCCTAGATCACAAGGAGAGGGGTACAGTGTTACCTCCAGATCACAGAGAGAGGTGTACAGTATGACCCCAGATCACAGGGAGAGGTGTACAGTGTTACCTCCAGATCACAGAGAAATGTGTACAGTGTTACCCCAGATCACAGAGAGAGGTGTACAGTGTTACCACAGATCACAGAGAGAGGTGTACAGTGTTACCCCAGATCACAGAGAGAGGTGTACAGTGTTACCACAGATCACAGAGAGAGGTGTACAGTGTTACCCCAGATCACAGAGAGAGGTGTACAGTGTTACCACAGATCACAGAGAGAGGTGTACAGTGTTACCCCAGATCACCGAGAGAAGGGTACAGTATTACCCCTAGATCACAATGAGAGGTGTACAGTGTGACCCCAGATCACAGGGAGAGGTGTACAGTGTTACCCTCAGATCGCAGATAGAGGTGTACAGTGTTACCCCAGATCACATAGAGAGGTGTACCATGTTACCCCCACAACACAGATAGAGGTGTACAGTGTTATCCCACATCACATAGAGAGGTTTATAGTGTACCCCAGATCACTGAGAGAGACGTACAGTGTTATCTCCGATCACAGGGAGAGGTGTACAGTGTTACCTCCAGGTCACAGAGAGAGGTGTACAGTGTTCCCCCAGATCGCAGAGATACGTGCACAGATTAACCCCCAGATCACAGAGAGAATTGTACAGAGTTACCCCAAATCACAGAAAGAGGTGTACAGTGTTACCCAGATCAGAGAGACAGGTGTACAACGTTACCCCAGATCACAGAGAGAGGGGTACAGTGTTACCCCCAGATCACAGAGAGAGGTGTACAGTCTTACCCCAGATCACAGAGAGAGGTTTACAGTGTTAAACCCAGATCACAGACAGAGGGGTACAGTGTTACCCCAGATCACAGGGAGAGTGTAAAGTGTTAACCAAGATCACAGAGAGAGGTGTACAGTGTTACCCCAGATCACAGAGAGAGGTGTACAGTGTTACCCCAGATCACAGGGAGAGTGTAAAGTGTTAACCAAGATCACAGAGAGAGGTGTACAGTGTTACCCCAGATCACCGAGAGAGGTGTACTGTGTTACCCCCAGTTCTCAGACAGAGATGCACAGTGTTACCCCCAGATCACAGAGAGAGGTGTACAGTGTTACCCCACATCACAGAGAGAGGTGTACTGTGTTACCCCAGATCACAGAGAGGGGTGTACTGTGTTACCCCAGATCACACTGCGATGTACAGTGTACCCCAGATCACAGAGAGAGGTGTACTGTGTTACCCCAGATCACAGAGAGGGGTGTACTGTGTTACCCCAGATCACAGAGAAATGTGTACAGTGTCACGCCAGATCACAGAGAGAAGTGCACAGTGTTACCCTAGATCACAGTGAGAGATGTACAGTGTTATCTCCAGATCACAGAGAGAGTTTTACAGTGTTACCACAGATGACATAGAAAGGTGTACCATGTTACCCCCACAACACAGAGAGAGATGTACAGTGTTACCCCAGATCACAGGGAGAGGTGTACAGTGTTACGCCAGATCACAGGGAAAGGTGTACAGTGTTACCCCAGATCACAGGGAGAGGTGTACAGTGTTACCCCAGATCACAGAGAGAGGTGTACAGTACTACCCCAGATCACAGGGAAAGGTGTACAGTGTTACACCAGATCACAGAGAGAGGTGTGCCGTGTTACCCAGATCACAGAGAGAGGTGAACAGCGTTACCCCAGATCACAGAGAGAGGTCTACAGTGTTACCCAGATCACAGGGAGAGGTGTACAGTGTTACCCCAGATCACAGTGAGAGATGTACAGAGTTACACCAGATCACAGAGAGAGGTGTGCTGTGTTACCCCAGATCACAGAAAGAGGTTTACAGTGTTACCCACAGATCACAGGGAGAGGGGTACAGTGTTACCTCAGATCACAGAGAGAGGTGTACAGTGTTACCCCCAGATCACACAGAGATGTGTACAGCGTTACCCCAGATCACAGAGAGAGGTGTACAGCGTTACCCCAGATCACAGGGAGAGTTGTACAGTGTTACCCCAGATCACAGGGAGAGGTGTACAGTGTTACCCCAGATAACAGGGAGAGGTGTAAAGTGTTACCCCAGATTACACAAAGATATACAATGTTACCTCAGATCACAGAGAGAGATGTACAGTGTTACCCCAGATCAAAGGGAGAGGTGTACAGTGTTACACCAGATCAAAGGGAGAGGTGTACAGTGTTACCCCCAGTTCAGAGACAGAGATGTACAGTATTACCCCAGATCACAGAGCGAGGTGTACAGTGTTGCCCCAGATCACAGAGAGAGGTGTACGGTGTGATGCCAGATCACAGAGAGAGGTCTACAGTGTTACCCAGATCACAGGGAGAGGTGTACAGTGTTACCCAGATCACAGAGACAAATGTACAGTGTTACCCCAGATCACAGGGAGAGGTGTACAGTGTTACCCCAGATCACAGAAAGAGGTTTACAGTGTTACCCCCAGATCACAGGGAGAGGGGTAGTGTTACACCAGATCAAAGGGAGAGGTGTACAGTGTTACCTCCAGGTCACAGAGAGAGGTGTACAGTGTCACCACAGATCATAGAGAGTCAGGTGTACAGTGTTACCCCAGTTCACAATGAGAGGTGTACAGCGTGACCCCAGATCACAGAGAGAGGTGTACAGTGTTACCCCAGATCACAGAGAGATGTGCACAGTGTTACTCCAGATCACAGAGAGATGTGTACAGTGTTAACCAGATCTCAGGGAGAGGTGTACAGCGTTACCCCAGATCACAGGGAGAGGTGTAGAGTGTTACCCCAGATCACAGACAGAGGTGTACAGTGTTACCCAAGATCACAGAGAGAGGTGTATAGTGTTACCCCAGATCACACGGAGTGGTGTACAGTGTTACCCCAGATCACACAGCGAGTGGTACATTATTACCCCGAGATCACAGGGAGAGGGGTACAGTGTTACCTCCACAGCACAGAGAGATGTGTACAGTATGACCCCAGATCACAGGGAGAGGTGTACAGTGTTACCCTCAGATCACAGAGAGATGTGTACAGTGTTACCCAGATCACAGAGAGAGAGATGTAAGGTGTTACCCCAGATCACAGAGAGAGGTGTACAGTGTTACCCTAGAGCACCGAGAGAGGGGTACAGTATTACCACTAGATCACAGAGAGAGGTGTACAGTGTTACCCTCATATCACAGAGAGATGTGTATTGTGTTACCCAGATCACAGAGAGAGGTGTACAGTGTTACCCCAGATCACAGGGAGAGGTGTAGAGTGTTCCCCAGATCACAGAGAGAGGTGTACAGTGTTACCCCAGATCACAGGGAGAGGTGTAGAGTGTTCCCCAGATCACAGAGAGAGGCGTACAGTATTACCACAGATCACAGAGACACCTGCACAGTGTTACTGCAGATCAGAGGAAGAGGTGTACAGTGTTACCATAGATCACAGAGAGATATGTACAGTGTTACCCAGATCACAGGGAGGTGTAAGGTGTTACCCAGATCACAGAGAGAGGTGTACAGTGTTACCCCAGATCACTGAGAGAGGGCTACAGTATTACCACTAGATCACAGAGAGAGGTGTACAGTATTACCACTAGATCACAGAGAGAGGTGTACAGTGTTACCCTCAGATCACAGAGAGATGTGTACAGTGTTACCCAGATCACAGAGAGAGGTGTACAGTGTTACCCCAGATCTCAGGGAGAGGTGTACAGTGTTACCCCAGATCACAGGGAGAGGTGTAGAGTGTTACCCCAGATTACAGACAGAGGTGTACAGTGATACCCCAGATCACAGAGAGAGGTGTATAGTGTTACCCCGATCACAGAGAGAGTGGTACATTATTACCCCTAGATCACAAGGAGAGGGGTACAGTGTTACCTCCAGATCACAGAGAGAGGTGTACAGTATGACCCCAGATCACAGGGAGAGGTGTACAGTGTTACCCCAGATCACAGGGAATGATGTATAGTGTTCCCCAGATCACAGACAGAGGTGTACAGTGTTACTCCAGATAACAGGGAGAGATGTACAGTGTTACCCCTAGATCACAGAGAAAGGTGTACAGTGTTACCCCAGATCAAAGAGAGAGGTGTACAGTGGTACCTCCAGGTCACAGAGAGAGGTGTACAGTGTCACTACAGATCACAGAGAGATGTGTACAGTGTTACCCAGATCACAGAGAGATGGGAACAGTGTTACCCCAGATCACAGAGAGGTGTACAGTGTTACCCTCAGATCACAGAGAGATGTGTACAGTGTTACCCAGATCACAGAGAGAGAGGTGTAAGGTGTTACCCCAGATCACAGAGAGAGGTGTACAGTGTTACCCCAGATCACCGAGAGAGGGGTACAGTATTACCACTAGATCACAGAGAGAGGTGTACAGTGTTACCCTCAGATCACAGAGAGATGTGTACAGTGTTACCCCAGATCACCGAGAGAGGGGTACAGTATTACCACTAGATCACAGAGAGAGGTGTACAGTGTTACCCCCAGATCACAGAGAGAGGTGTACAGTGTTACCCCAGATCACAGAGAGAGGTGTACAGTGTTACCCAGATCACAGAGAGAGGTGTACAGTGTTACCCCAGATCTCAGGGAGAGGTGTACAGTGTTACCACATATCACAGAGACATCTGCACAGTGTTACTGCAGATCAGAGGGCGAGGTGTACAGTGTTACCATAGATCACAGAGAGATGTGTACAGTGTTACCCCAGATCACCGAGAGAAGGGTACAGTGTTACCCTCAGATCACAGGGAGAGGTGTACAGTGTTACCCAGATCACAGATAGAGGTGTACAGTGTTACCCCAGATCACAGGGAGAGGTGTGCAGTGTTACCTCAGATCACAGGGAGAGTTGTACAGTGTTACCACAGATCACAGACATAGGTGTAGAGTGTTACCCCAGATCACCGAGAGAGGGGTACAGTATTACCACTAGATCACAGACAGAGGTGTACAGTGTTACCCGAGATCACAGAGAGAGGTGTATAGTGTTACCCCAGATCACAGGGAGAGTTGTACAGTGTTACCACAGATCACAGAGACATCTGCACAGTCTTAATGCAGATCAGATGGAGAGGTGTACAGTGTTACCATAGATCACAGAGAGAGTGGTACATTATTACCCCTAGATCACAAGGAGAGGGGTACAGTGTTACCTCCAGATCACAGAGAGAGGTGTACAGTATGACCCCAGATCACAGGGAGAGGTGTACAGTGTTACCTCCAGATCACAGAGAAATGTGTACAGTGTTACCCCAGATCACAGAGAGAGGTGTACAGTGTTACCACAGATCACAGAGAGAGGTGTACAGTGTTACCCCAGATCACAGAGAGAGGTGTACAGTGTTACCACAGATCACAGAGAGAGGTGTACAGTGTTACCCCAGATCACAGAGAGAGGTGTACAGTGTTACCACAGATCACAGAGAGAGGTGTACAGTGTTACCCCAGATCACCGAGAGAAGGGTACAGTATTACCCCTAGATCACAATGAGAGGTGTACAGTGTGACCC